>NW_024042622.1:0-34413 GCF_014851395.1 Micropterus salmoides | reverse complement strand
CCCCGTTTGATCAGTGTGCAGAGCAAAGGATCTGAGAAGACCTTTAAGAGGTGAACGCATCATTCAGCAGAACAGCTGATGAAGCTCCTGCCCAGATCTGCATCCACCTCTTTACCCAGCACAAATGAGTTGTACCAGCCACAAGGTGCAGGAAATTCGGGCCGGCGTGCAGTTACAGTAAGTCAGAACTTATTCGGAAAAAGGGTTTCCATCTCCGTTTAGAGCATTTACTCTTTTTCTACAAAACACCTCAAGTGAACGAAAAAACTTTTGTCCAAATTAAGGATTAGTTTTCAGATTTTGCCGTTTCCATCGACATTTTCTAACGCGATGCTTCAAAATACGCATTAAAAAACGTTGATGGAACACGGCCATTAGCTGCAGCCCTGGCCAGTCTCAGACACACAGCTTCGGACGCCTTGTTTGTTTACTTGGAAGTTGGTCTCTAGCACCTCCTTCCCAAACACATCACGCCACCGTGAAAGGCGGGAACGATGATTGGTCGTGTTTCTGGGCCGAGTCGCTGAAAGACACGCTGCGACATCTTTAACTCTGCTTCAGGCCGAAGCCGGCGTGAAGGGCTGACCTTTGACCCCGGCGGCAGTCCTTCCAGCTGAGCGGGTCGACGGAAGCTGCGATGGTTTTCCAGTTTATGCTGCATCTTATCCTTCAGGAAGACGAACTGAAGACGGCATCTGTTGCAGTGGAAGGCCTGGCTGACCTGAGACAGAGGACAGAGGACACTCTCAGGCAAGAGCTTCTGCTGTACGGCGTTCCTACATGTTTTACAGTACGGGTTCTGAGCAGCTGGTAGGGATGTCACGAGAACTGAAACTCGGTACCAACTCAAAACCAAAATTCTGAACACATGTCGGTACTTGTTTTTCAAGGAACTGTAGATCCAACTGTGGAAGATGGCGACTAGTGCGGCTGCAGCTACTACTACTGCTGCTACTATTGCTACTGCTGGTACTGCTGGTACTGCTACTACTACTACTGCTGGTACTGCTACTACTGGTACTGCTACTACTGCTTCTACTGCTACTACTGGTACTACTAGTACTGCTAATACTGCTACTGCTACTACTGTTGCTACTACTGGTACTGCTGGTACTGCTGGTACTGCTACTACTACTGCTGGTACTGCTACTACTGGTACTGCTACTACTGCTTCTACTGCTACTACTGGTACTACTAGTACTGCTAATACTGCTACTGCTACTACTGTTGCTACTACTGGTACAGCTACTGCTGGTACTGCTACTACTGCTACTACTATTACTGGTACTGCTACTACTGCTGGTACTGCTGGTACTGCTTCTACTGGTACTGCTACTACTGGTACTACTAGTACTGCTAATACTGCTACTACTACTGGTACAGCTACTGCTGGTACTGCTACTACTGCTACTACTATTACTGGTACTGCTACTACTGCTGGTACTGCTACTACTATTACTGGTACTGCTACTACTGCTGGTACTGCTGGTACTGCTACTACTGCTTCTACTACTGGTACTGCTACTACTGGTACTGCTTCTACTGCTACTACTACTGTAATGCTACTTGTCCATTTGGGCTGTAGAAAAATGGCCGCGCAACATGGTGACGTTTTTATTTTGTAACGTGGGACCAAATTTGGCATCGAGAATCGTGGAATTTCACTGGTACTGGTATCCAAATTTCTGGCATCGTGACATCCTTAGCCGCTGGGGCTAAATAAAGACAAAAGGTTTGTCTTGTGTGTTGTTTTGTGTTCCTGCTGCACCAGAGAGACACTGAAACATGGCCGACACGTCCTGTGATACATGTATAAACGCCGCTGACTCCGCTACACAGGTAACTCCAGGAGGGGCTGCTGATTGGCCTGTTAGCTGACAACAGTATGTGTGTGTGCACGCTCACCTGGTGTCGCAGCAGGTGCTGCTGGTAGCTGGCGGGTTTCTGGTCACCTTCAGGCAGAACACACAGCAGGAAGCGCGAGTCTCTGTGGAAACTGGCAAATGCTGCAGGACGTCCGAGTAGAAGGACGAGCGATACGAACACACCTGCAAGGCACACCTGAATTAGTGAGGCCTGAGGACTGACCCCGAGCCAGGTCGGCGGCCAGCAGTCAGACTCACCTGGCAGATGTAGGGCACTCCTGGTTTGTGGTTGGACTTCATGTGGTTCAGGAAGGCCGGCTCGTTCTCAAACGCCCACTCACAAATATGACACATACCTGAGAGAGAGGGAGGACAGGTGAGTCTCAGGTCCAGATACAGACTGTACCTGTCTTTGTTCGTGCGTTCAAGCGGTTTGCAGCGCTTCCTCCTCCTGTGTGTCCGGAGACAGGTAAGTCATGAGTCAAGGGCAAGCCAAGACAGGTAAGCCCTAAGTCCAAGTCAAGTCCCACATCAAGACAGGTAAGTCCCAAGGTCCAAGTCAAGACAGGTAACTCCAAAGGTTAAGTCCTAAAAGGAAGACAAATTTTTTACATTCTTCAGGTGTGTGAGCAGGTGTGGTTCTTACAGGAGGAGGGGGTGCGGCCATGCACCTGCTCCTGGTGGCTGTTCAGCTGAGCAGGAGATGAGAACTGTCGGTAACAGAACTTGCAGCACTTCTTCTCGTCACCTCCTCCACCTCCTCCAATCAGCTCTGAGTGCTGCAGCATGTGCTGCATTAACCTGTATACACACACGCACACACACACGTGAGCATCCAGACCTCTGCACGTGCATCAGTCCATGTGTGTTCAGGTGCTCGCTGAGCCCACCTCAGGTTGTTCTCAGCGAGGTGCGAGCAGATCTGGCAGGTGAAGGTGGAGGTTTTGATTCCCAGTGGGTGTGGCTTCCTCAGACTGAGGTCGCCTTCAAACGTCCCGTAGTAGAAATCCTCCACGCTCATCACCACCCGAGGGGGGTCAGGATCGGCGCCGAGGTCACAGCGGCGGTCATGACGACAGAAGTGGCGGGACCAGGAGCTGGTGAACCAGACGACACGCAGAAACATGAGAGGGGTAACAATGCTAAGACAATGTAGCTCCTAGTTCAGTTTCTAGTTTCCTAGTACAGCTCCTAGTTTCCTAGTTAGGGTACTAGTTTCCTAGATTAGCTCCTAGTTTAAATAATAGTTTCCTAATTTAGCGCATAGTTTCCTAGTTCAGGTCCTAGTTTAGCTGCTAGTTTCCTAGTTCAGGTCCTAGTTTCCTAGTTCAGGTCCTAGTTTCCTAGATTAGCTCCTAGTTTCCTAGATTAGCTCCATGTTTCCAAGTTCAGGTCCTAGTTTCCTAGATTAGCTCCTAGTTTCCAAGTTCATGTCCTAGTTTCCTAGATTAGCTCCTAGTTTCCAAGTTCATGTCCTAGTTTCCTAGATTAGCTCCATGTTTCTAAATTCATGTCCTAGTTTCCTAGATTAGCTCCTAGATTAGCTCCTAGTTTCCAAGTTCAGGTCCTAGTTTCCAAGGTTAGCTTCTAATTTCCTAGTTCAGGTCCTAGTTTCCTAATTTTGCTCCTAGTTTCCTAGTACAGCTCCTACTTTCCTATTACAGCTCCTAGTTCAGGTCCTAGTTTCCTAGTACAGCTCCTACTTTCCTAGTTCAGGTCCTAGTTTAGCGGCTAGTTTCGTAGTTTAGCTCCTACTACAGCTCCTAGTTTTCTAGTTTAGCCCTAGTTTCTGAGATTAGCTCCTAGTTCAGCTCCTAGTTTCCTAGTTCAGCTCCTAGTTTCCTAGTACAGCTCCTAGTACAGGTCCTAGGTTCCTAGATTAGATCCTAGTACAGCTCCTAGTTTCCTAGATAAGCTCCTAGTAAAGCTCCTAGCTTCCTAGTACAGCTCCTAATTTCCTAGTACAGTTTTAGTATAGGTCCTAGTTTCCTAGATTAGCTCCTAGTACAGCTCCTAGTTTCCTAGTACAGCTTCTAATTTCCTATTCAGTTCCTAGTCTCCTAGTTCAGGTCCTAGTTTCCTAGATTAGCTCCTAGTACAGCTCCTAGTTTCCTAGTTCAGCTCCTAGTTTCCTAGATTAGCTCCTATTTTCCTAGTTCAGCCCCTAGTCTCCTGTACAGCTCCTAGTTTCCTAGTTCAAGTCCTAGTTTCCCAGATTAGGTCCTAGTTCAGGTCCTAGTTTCCTAGTACAGCTCCTAATTTCCTAGTCTAGGTCCTAGTTTCCTCGTACTGGATGCGTGTCTGCAGACTGTTCGCCCGACACGTTACAGTTCAGTCTCCGTAACGACAGATTTAGTTCATTTACAGTCCGGCAGTCGTGGAATGGTTGTCAAAGTGTTTCAACAGCAGAAACAACGCTGTTGGATGGATTTTTTTTATAGCAACACAAAACAGGAAAAGAAGCGTCGTCAGGAACCAGCATCAAAATCAAAGTATCAGTATCGTTCATTTCCCTACTTGTACCGCTGCTGATGGGAGGGATTCTCATGACCCCATTGGCTGAGCCAGAGGCAGGGCGGGGGAACCTGCCAGCTTCAGGGAGCTGACCCCACCACCTGGGTCATCTGAAGGTTAACTAAAAAAAGATAACCAATCAATCAATAAACCACTCAATCATCTGATCAGACGTGTGCTCGTGACCAGTCTGACTGACCGGGTCCTGGCGTGCTGGTGCGGATGGTTAGGGTGGCGGGCAGCTGCATGGCGGCGAAGGCAGAGGCCTGGGCCGGGCCTCTGGAGGGGGCGGGCCTGGTCTGGTCTGGACCGCCTGGCCCTGGTGGATGACAGAGGATACGCCCACACTGGGCCGTACCAACTGACCCAGAGACGAGGCTGCGGGGACAGGAAACAGCGGTGCTGAGTGATCAGCTGGGATCAGTGATCGATTTCTTATTGATTAATGTCTGATGGAGTCCAGGTGTCCTACACTGGATCAGGGTGAGCGGCTGGACCGTCTGACCCCGCTGCAGGTTCAGCAGCAGGGGGTGCCGTGGTTCATCATCGGGAAACCCTGCACGGTAAAAAAAAAAAACACAGGCGTGACATCACAGGTGTGACCTCACAGGCGTGACTCCTTTCATGAGTTGCACATCTTTATTTTTTAAGACGCAGAATTTTGCCTTCCTCTCAATCTTAGTTCAACATTGCAGCGCAGTGCATTGTGGGAGATTCCCTTGAGCAAAGTCTGCTGAAACATTTGTTGGCGGCAGCACGGGTCACAGTCCTCGGTGTGTTTGCGTGGACTGTGTTAATGCTGAGTCGTGGCGTCGGTCTTCATTTTGCTCTCAGGTTAGTCTGACGCAGTTTGACAGGCTCAAAAAATAAAGAGGCGGAGCCTGATAGCGAGCTGAGGTACAGAGCAAACCTCTGCAGCAGATTGACGCTGAGACCAGTTTTATTTTTGTCTTGCTTCATTATTTGCTGAATTTTCAAAGTAAAACGTCCAAGTCACTGTTGAATTCCATCTTCTGCTGAGCAGTCTGACATGGTGCCTCGGTCAGTTTTCATTTACCCAAAGTTCAAAGCAAATCGGTCCTGCTTAAAAGGTTCAAAAGCTAAACTGCTTCGTGCAACACCTGAAGTCTGACTATCAGGTGAAGTCTTTGTGAATCAATAAAACATGAACACATATAAATTATTATTGTATTATATGTATTAGTTTAAGCACTGTTTGTTGACAGCTGTGACTCACAATCAGATCCGATCACATTTTTGACCAATTAATGCAGAAATGCAGGTGATTCTAAAGACTTTTTACTGCGACTATATAAGGGTGGGCCGATAGACGAGGTTGAGCATACATCGTCATTGTAAAAACCCGCCCCCTGGCAAAAAAAAACAACAACATTTTTCACTTAATACCTCCACATGAAAGCAGGTTTTAATCAGCACGAACATTATATTATACATTTAAATGTGCTTCGCACCTTCCTCGGAACTCTCTTCTCCCCACACTCTCTTCTCTCCCCCCGCCCGTCTACTCCACTTTCTCCATCAGCAGCAGGCTACGTTTTTATAACGTCGCCTAAAGACACTAACCTTTCCGTATTTTTCCACCCACGATCCGTTATCACGGCAGCAGGTGAGCTCTTGCTTGTTAATGACGCAGCCTATCAAACAACCGAAAGCACCATCTGCACCCCGTGTTCACTGCTGCTTTAACGTTACCTGGTCCATGCTTGTAAAATATCCACCGCGACTTGTAACGTCATAGGCTACCAAGTTTTTAACTGAGTGAAGTCTGTGCGAGGTAGCACACACATAATACGACCGCTATCCCCCCCATGCCATCGTCTATCCCGATGGTTCAGTGTAGACATCGTCCGATCTCTAGACTACATACACCTGAAGAGTTCAAGACACATACTGCTGTGTTTACTATTGTTTATATTTTTATAATCTGAAAAACTGCAATATCCTCAATTCATCAAACAACTATCTGTTTTATAACATTTCAAATAAGTCTGTGAGTAATGAAGATTTATAAGACTTAACATTTCATAATATAAACATATTTACAGAGTAACAAAGAACATAAAATGTTTTATTCTTTTACAGTCCATTCAGTTCCAGCTACTTCATCAGATACAGGACACTGACCGGACTAGCAGGCAGCAGCACAGCTGTGTTCAAAGACGTCCGTCAATCTTTAACCTTTTCATGTCTCGTCAGCATCTCCTCTTCCCTCTCTGTCTTCTATCTTTCTGTATCTCCTTCTGCTTTGTAGTCGAACCTTCAGCATCTTCCTCTCTGGCTCTGTCGTCACATTTCTTTCTGCGTTCTCTGGTTCTCTGTCTGAAAGCGTCTTCGTCTTCCTCTCGGCTCTGTCTTCAAACTTCCTTAACCTCTCGTTCGTCTTCTGTCTGAAAGCCTACAGGCCTTTCTCTCTGGCCTTGGCATCAGAATTCATCCCCTCTTCCTGTTGTTGTACAGATTTAACCGTCTCTGAAAGTCCTGCAGGTGGAGGTGCGACGAACACACCGGTCTGTTCTCCAGGTGTGAAATGATCCTTAGATGGTGAGGTGTGGAACGTGTGGAGGAACGTTCCACACCTCACCATCTCACCTCCGCCTTCCGTCCGACCTCTGCTGTCCTCATATCTGAAATGTTCCACATTTGTCATCTGGATGAGCTGTCACAGCCCGCTCGGTCACATGACAATAAGCCACGTCCCGCCTCCAGCGACCGGGTTTCATTCTGACTAAACATTTCCAGGACTTTAATTGCAGCTGGGGATCTTGGCTCTGATTTCCCGGGTTCCTGCTCCAGTGAAAATCTGAGGCACGTAAGACAACTACAAACAATGAAGGATAAAGTGATCGTCACTGTAAACGTCTTCAAGATTCTCCAAGACAGAACTTGCAGCGATCGATCGTCGGTGACCGGGCAGATCAGTCTCACATGTTTGATCCTGTGCCCCCCCGCCCAAGTGATGTCCATATGTGGGAAACGCTGCCTTTACATGAGGGTCAGAAATATCCTATATTCTAAATATACTTATAAGATTTCATTGATCCCACACTGTTTATTACCAGCTGGACCTCAGGAGGAGCAGCTGGTGCTGACGAAGAGAGGAAGACAGAAAGGTCTGTTAGTCAGTTTAGTACGTACCGCGTACTGCGTACCGAGTCAGTGCGTACCGCCTACTGCGTACCGAGTCAGTGCGTACTGCATACCGCCTACTGCCTACCGAGTCAGTGCGTACTGCATACCGCCTACTGCGTACAGAGTCAGTGCGTACTGCATACCGCCTACTGCGTACCGAGTCAGTGCGTACTGCATACCGCCTACTGCCTACCGAGTCAGTGCGTACTGCATACCGCCTACTGCCTACCGAGTCAGTGCGTACCGCCTACTGCGTACCGAGTCAGTGCGTACTGCATACCGCCTACTGCGTACCGAGTCAGTGCGTACTGCATACCGCCTACTGCCTACCGAGTCAGTGCGTACCGCCTACTGCGTACCGAGTCAGTGCGTACTGCATACCGCCTACTGCCTACCGAGTCAGTGCGTACCGCCTACTGCGTACCGAGTCAGTGCGTACTGCATACCGCCTACTGCCTACCGAGTCAGTGCGTACCGCCTACTTTGTACCGAGTCAGTGCGTACTGCATACCGCCTACTGCCTACCGAGTCAGTGCGTACCGCCTACTGCGTACAGAGTCAATGCGTACTGCGTACCGCCTACTGCCTGCCGAGTCAGTGCGTACCGCCTACTGCCTACCGAGTCAGTGCGTGCTGCGTACCGAGTCAGTGCGTACCACGTACTGCGTACCGAGTCAGTGCGTACCGCGTACCAAGTCAGTGCGTACTGTGTATCGCCTACTTCGTACCGAGTAAGTGCGTACTGCGTAACGAGTCAGTGCGTACCGCCTACTGCATCCTGAGTCAGTGCGTACTGCGTACCGAGTCAGTGCGTACTGCGTACCGCCTACTTTGTACCGAGTCAGTGCGTACCACCTACTGCATACCGAGTCAGCGGGTACTACGTACCGAGTCAGTGCGTACTGCCTACTGCATACCGAGTCAGTGCGTACCACCTACTGCATACCGAGTCAGCGGGTACTACGTACCGAGTCAGTGCGTACTGCCTACTGCATACCGAGTCAGTGCGTACCACCTACTGCATACCGAGTCAGCGGGTACTACGTACCGAGTCAGTGCGTACTGCCTACTGCATCCTGAGTCAGCGCGTACTACGTACCGAGTCAGTGCGTACTACCTACTGCATACCGAGTCAGTGCGTACCACCTACTGCATACCGAGTCAGCGCGTACTACGTACCGAGTCAGTGCGTACCGCCTACTGCATCCTGAGTCAGTGCGTACTGCGTACCGCCTACTGCGTACAGAGTCAGTGCGTACTGCGTACCGCCTACTTTGTACCGAGTCAGTGCGTACCACCTACTGCATACCGAGTCAGCGCGTACTACGTACCGAGTCAGTGCGTACTGCATACTGCATCCTGAGTCAGCGCGTACTACGTACCGAGTCAGTGCGTACTGCTACTGCATACCGAGTCAGTGCGTACTGCATACTGCATCCTGAGTCAGCGCGTACTACGTACCGAGTCACTGCGTACTACCTACTGCATACCGAGTCAGTGCGTACCACCTACTGCATACCGAGTCAGCGGGTACTACGTACCGAGTCAGTGCGTACTGCCTACTGCATACCGAGTCAGTGCGTACCACCTACTGCATACCGAGTCAGCGGGTACTACGTACCGAGTCAGTGCGTACTGCCTACTGCATACCGAGTCAGCGGGTACTACGTACCGAGTCAGTGCGTACTGCCTACTGCATCCTGAGTCAGCGCGTACTACGTACCGAGTCAGTGCGTACTACCTACTGCATACCGAGTCAGTGCGTACCACCTACTGCATACCGAGTCAGCGCGTACTACGTACCGAGTCAGTGCGTACTGCCTACTGCATCCTGAGTCAGTGTGTACCACCTACTGCATACCAAGTCAGTGCGTACTGCGTACCGCCTACTGCGTACCGAGTCAGTGTGTACTGCGTACCGCCTACTTTGTACCGAGTCAGTGCGTACCGCCTACTTGTACCGAGTCAGTGCGTACCGCCTACTTTGTACCGAGTCAGTGCGTACCACCTACTGCATACCGAGTCAGTGCGTACTGCGTACCGCCTACAGTGTACCGAGTCAGTGCGTACCGCCTACTGCGTACAGTCAATGCGTACTGCGTACCGCCTACTGCCTACCGAGTCAGTGCGTACCGCCTACTGTCTACCGAGTCAGTAAGTGCTGCGTACTGCGTACCGAGTCAGTGCGTACCGCCTACTGCGTACCAAGTCAGTGCGTACTGCGTACCACCTACTGCATACCGAGTCAGCGCGTACTACGTACCGAGTCAGTGCGTACTGCCTACTGCATCCTGAGTCAGTGCGTACTACCTACTGCGTACTGCGTACCGAGTCAGTGCGTATCGCCTACTGCCTACCGAGTCAGTGCGTACCGCCTACTGTCTACCGAGTCAGTGCGTGCTGCGTACTGCGTACCGAGTCAGTGCGTACCGCCTACTGCATACCGAGTCAGTGCGTACTGCATACTGCATCCTGAGTCAGCGCGTACTACGTACCGAGTCACTGCGTACTACCTACTGCATACCGAGTCAGTGCGTACCACCTACTGCATACCGAGTCAGCGGGTACTACGTACCGAGTCAGTGCGTACTGCCTACTGCATACCGAGTCAGTGCGTACCACCTACTGCATACCGAGTCAGCGGGTACTACGTACCGAGTCAGTGCGTACTGCCTACTGCATACCGAGTCAGCGGGTACTACGTACCGAGTCAGTGCGTACTGCCTACTGCATCCTGAGTCAGCGCGTACTACGTACCGAGTCAGTGCGTACTACCTACTGCATACCGAGTCAGTGCGTACCACCTACTGCATACCGAGTCAGCGCGTACTACGTACCGAGTCAGTGCGTACTGCCTACTGCATCCTGAGTCAGTGTGTACCACCTACTGCATACCAAGTCAGTGCGTACTGCGTACCGCCTACTGCGTACCGAGTCAGTGTGTACTGCGTACCGCCTACTTTGTACCGAGTCAGTGCGTACCGCCTACTTTGTACCGAGTCAGTGCGTACCGCCTACTTTGTACCGAGTCAGTGCGTACCACCTACTGCATACCGAGTCAGTGCGTACTGCGTACCGCCTACAGTGTACCGAGTCAGTGCGTACCGCCTACTGCGTACAGTCAATGCGTACTGCGTACCGCCTACTGCCTACCGAGTCAGTGCGTACCGCCTACTGTCTACCGAGTCAGTGCGTGCTGCGTACTGCGTACCGAGTCAGTGCGTACCGCCTACTGCGTACCAAGTCAGTGCGTACTGCGTATCGCCTACTTCGTACCGAGTAAGTGCGTACTGCGTACCGAGTCAGTGCGTACTGCGTACCGCCTACTGCATCCTGAGTCAGTGCGTACTACCTACTGCGTACTGCGTACCGAGTCAGTGCGTATCGCCTACTGCCTACCGAGTCAGTGCGTACCGCCTACTGTCTACCGAGTCAGTGCGTGCTGCGTACTGCGTACCGAGTCAGTGCGTACCGCGTACCGCCTACTGCGGACCGAGTCAGTGCGTACCGCCTACTTTGTACCGAGTCAGTGCGTACCACCTACTGCATACCGAGTCAGTGCGTACTGCGTACCGCCTACAGTGTACCGAGTCAGTGCGTACCGCCTACAGTGTACCGAGTCAGTGCGTACCGCCTACTGCGTACCGAGTCAGTGCGTACTGCGTACCGCCTACCGAGTCAGTGCGTACTGCGTACCGAGTCAGTGCGTACTGCCTACTGCATCCTGAGTCAGCGCGTACTACGTACCGAGTCAGTGCGTACTACCTACTGCATACCGAGTCAGTGCGTACCACCTACTGCATACCGAGTCAGCGCGTACTACGTACCGAGTCAGTGCGTACCGCCTACTGCATCCTGAGTCAGTGCGTACTGCGTACCGCCTACTGCGTACAGAGTCAGTGCGTACTGCGTACCGCCTACTTTGTACCGAGTCAGTGCGTACCACCTACTGCATACCGAGTCAGCGCGTACTACGTACCGAGTCAGTGCGTACTGCCTACTGCATCCTGAGTCAGCGCGTACTACGTACCGGGTCAGTGCGTACTGCCTACTGCATACCGAGTCAGTGCGTACTGCATACTGCATCCTGAGTCAGCGCGTACTACGTACCGAGTCACTGCGTACTACCTACTGCATACCGAGTCAGTGCGTACCACCTACTGCATACCGAGTCAGCGGGTACTACGTACCGAGTCAGTGCGTACTGCCTACTGCATACCGAGTCAGTGCGTACCACCTACTGCATACCGAGTCAGCGGGTACTACGTACCGAGTCAGTGCGTACTGCCTACTGCATACCGAGTCAGCGGGTACTACGTACCGAGTCAGTGCGTACTGCCTACTGCATCCTGAGTCAGCGCGTACTACGTACCGAGTCAGTGCGTACTACCTACTGCATACCGAGTCAGTGCGTACCACCTACTGCATACCGAGTCAGCGCGTACTACGTACCGAGTCAGTGCGTACTGCCTACTGCATCCTGAGTCAGTGTGTACCACCTACTGCATACCAAGTCAGTGCGTACTGCGTACCGCCTACTGCGTACCGAGTCAGTGTGTACTGCGTACCGCCTACTTTGTACCGAGTCAGTGCGTACCGCCTACTTTGTACCGAGTCAGTGCGTACCGCCTACTTTGTACCGAGTCAGTGCGTACCACCTACTGCATACCGAGTCAGTGCGTACTGCGTACCGCCTACAGTGTACCGAGTCAGTGCGTACCGCCTACTGCGTACAGTCAATGCGTACTGCGTACCGCCTACTGCCTACCGAGTCAGTGCGTACCGCCTACTGTCTACCGAGTCAGTGCGTGCTGCGTACTGCGTACCGAGTCAGTGCGTACCGCCTACTGCGTACCAAGTCAGTGCGTACTGCGTATCGCCTACTTCGTACCGAGTAAGTGCGTACTGCGTACCGAGTCAGTGCGTACTGCGTACCGCCTACTGCATCCTGAGTCAGTGCGTACTACCTACTGCGTACTGCGTACCGAGTCAGTGCGTATCGCCTACTGCCTACCGAGTCAGTGCGTACCGCCTACTGTCTACCGAGTCAGTGCGTGCTGCGTACTGCGTACCGAGTCAGTGCGTACCGCCTACTGCGTACCAAGTCAGTGCGTACTGCGTATCGCCTACTTCGTACCGAGTAAGTGCGTACTGCGTACCGAGTCAGTGCGTACTGCGTACCGCCTACTGCATCCTGAGTCAGTGCGTACTACCTACTGCGTACCGAGTCAGTGCGTACTGCGTACCTCCTACTGCGTACCGAGTCAGTGCGTACTGCCTACTGTGTACCGAGTCAGTGCGTACTGCGTACCACCTACTGCGTCCCGAGTCAGTGCGTACCGCCTACTGCGTACCGAGTCAGTGCGTACTGCGTACCGCCTACTGCGGACCGAGTCAGTGCGTACCGCCTACTTTGTACCGAGTCAGTGCGTACCACCTACTGCATACCGAGTCAGTGCGTACTGCGTACCGCCTACAGTGTACCGAGTCAGTGCGTACCGCCTACTGCGTACAGTCAATGCGTACTGCGTACCGCCTACTGCCTACCGAGTCAGTGCGTACCGCCTACTGTCTACCGAGTCAGTGCGTGCTGCGTACTGCGTACCGAGTCAGTGCGTACCGCCTACTGCGTACCAAGTCAGTGCGTACTGCGTATCGCCTACTTCGTACCGAGTAAGTGCGTACTGCGTACCGAGTCAGTGCGTACTGCGTACCGCCTACTGCATCCTGAGTCAGTGCGTACTACCTACTGCGTACTGCGTACCGAGTCAGTGCGTATCGCCTACTGCCTACCGAGTCAGTGCGTACCGCCTACTGTCTACCGAGTCAGTGCGTGCTGCGTACTGCGTACCGAGTCAGTGCGTACCGCCTACTGCGTACCAAGTCAGTGCGTACTGCGTATCGCCTACTTCGTACCGAGTAAGTGCGTACTGCGTACCGAGTCAGTGCGTACTGCGTACCGCCTACTGCATCCTGAGTCAGTGCGTACTACCTACTGCGTACTGCGTACCGAGTCAGTGCGTACTGCGTACCTCCTACTGCGTACCGAGTCAGTGCGTACTGCCTACTGTGTACCGAGTCAGTGCGTACTGCGTACCACCTACTGCGTCCCGAGTCAGTGCGTACCGCCTACTGCGTACCGAGTCAGTGCGTACTGCGTACCGCCTACTGCGGACCGAGTCAGTGCGTACCGCCTACTTTGTACCGAGTCAGTGCGTACCACCTACTGCATACCGAGTCAGTGCGTACTGCGTACCGCCTACAGTGTACCGAGTCAGTGCGTACCGCCTACAGTGTACCGAGTCAGTGCGTACCGCCTACTGCGTACCGAGTCAGTGCGTACTGCGTACCGCCTACCGAGTCAGTGCGTACTGCGTACCGCCTACTGCATACCGAGTCAGTGCGTACCGCCTACTTTGTACCGAGTCAGTGCGTACCACCTACTGCATACCGAGTCAGTGCGTACTGCGTACCGCCTACTGCGTACCGAGTCAGTGCGTACCGCCTACTTTGTACCGAGTCAGTGCGTACCACCTACTGCATACCGAATCAGTGCGTACTGCGTACCGCCTACTTTGTACCGAGTCAGTGCGTACCACCTACTGCATACCGAGTCAGTGCGTACTGCGTACCGCCTACAGTGTACCGAGTCAGTGCGTACTGCGTACCGAGTCAGTGCGTATCGCCTACTGCATACCGAGTCAGTGCGTACTGCGTACCGAGACAGTGCGTACTACCTACTGCATACCGAGTCAGTGCCTACTGCATACCGCCTACTGCATACCGGGTCAGTGCGTACTGCATACCGAGTCAGTGCGTACTGCATACTGAGTCAGTGCGTACTGCCTACTGCATACTGAGTCAGTGCGTACTGCCTACTGCATACTGAGTCAGTGCCTACTGCATACTGAGTCAGTGCGTACTGCCTACTGCATACTGAGTCAGTGCGTACTGCCTACTGCATACCGAGTCAGTGCGTACTGCATACTGAGTCAGTGCGTACTGCCTACTGCATACTGAGTCAGTGCGTACTGCCTACTGCATACTGAGTCAGTGCGTACTGCCTACTGAGTCAGTGCGTACTGCCTACTGCATACCGAGTCAGTGCGTACTGCCTACTGCATACTGAGTCAGTGCGTACTGCATACTGAGTCAGTGCGTACTGCCTACTGCATACTGAGTCAGTGCCTACTGCATACTGAGTCAGTGCGTACTGCATACTGAGTCAGTGCGTACTGCCTACTGCATACCGAGTCAGTGCGTACTGCATACTGAGTCAGTGCGTACTGCCTACTGCATACCGAGTCAGTGCGTACTGCGTACCGAGTCAGTGCGTACTGCCTACTGCATACCGAGTCAGTGCGTACTGCATACTGAGTCAGTTCGTACTGCCTACTGCATACTGAGTCAGTGCGTACTGCCTACTGCATACCGAGTCAGTGCGTACTGCATACTGAGTCAGTGCGTACTGCATACTGCATACCGGGTCAGTGCGTACTGCATACCGAGTCAGTGCGTACTGCATACTGAGTCAGTGCGTACTGCCTACTGCATACTGAGTCAGTGCGTACTGCCTACTGCATACTGAGTCAGTGCCTACTGCATACTGAGTCAGTGCGTACTGCCTACTGCATACTGAGTCAGTGCGTACTGCCTACTGCATACCGAGTCAGTGCGTACTGCATACTGAGTCAGTGCGTACTGCCTACTGCATACTGAGTCAGTGCGTACTGCCTACTGCATACTGAGTCAGTGCGTACTGCCTACTGAGTCAGTGCGTACTGCCTACTGAGTCAGTGCGTACTGCCTACTGCATACCGAGTCAGTGCGTACTGCCTACTGCATACTGAGTCAGTGCGTACTGCATACTGAGTCAGTGCGTACTGCCTACTGCATACTGAGTCAGTGCCTACTGCATACTGAGTCAGTGCGTACTGCCTACTGCATACCGAGTCAGTGCGTACTGCATACTGAGTCAGTGCGTACTGCCTACTGCATACCGAGTCAGTGCGTACTGCGTACCGAGTCAGTGCGTACTGCCTACTGCATACCGAGTCAGTGCGTACTGCATACTGAGTCAGTTCGTACTGCCTACTGCATACTGAGTCAGTGCGTACTGCCTACTGCATACCGAGTCAGTGCGTACTGCATACTGAGTCAGTGCGTACTGCATACTGCATACCGAGTCAGTTTGTCTGCGTGCATTAACTAAACAGAATAAAGCCAATGTTGCTGCAGGTCTCCAGCGCCCCCCACAGGAGTATGCTGCAAACTCTTCGTTCAGCATTCTCTTCATTCTTGCTAATGTAATACACAATACTGTAATGTAATACAGTAATACACATCCTGGCAGCATGCAGCTGAGCGTTCAGGAAACAAAATGACGTCTCACTCACTCTGAGTACTGTAGTATAGTGAAGTATGAATACTGTGTTCAAAGTGATAACAAGAGAACATAACTGGCCAATGAGAAGCGAGAGAGAGCTGTGGCGTTTCAGCTCAGTGTACAGTGGGTACGGAAAGTATTCAGACCCCTTTAAATTTTTCACTCTTTGTTTCATTGCAGCCATTTTCCAAAAATCAAAAAAGTTCATTTTATTTCTCAGTAATGTACACTCAGCACCCCATCTTGACAGAAAAAAACAGAAATGCAGAAATTTTTGCAAATTTATTAAAAAAGAAAAACTGAAATATCACATGGTCATAAGTATTCAGACCCTTTGCTCAGTATTTAGTAGAAGCACCCTTTTGATCTAATACAGCCATGAGTCGTTTTGGGAAAGATGCAACAAGTTTTTCACATCTGGATTTGGGTATCCTCTGCCATTCCTCCTTGCAGATCCTCTCCAGTTCTGTCAGGTTGGATGGTAAACGTTGGTGGACAGCCATTTTCAGGTCTCTCCAGAGATGCTCAATTGGGTTTAAGTCAGGGCTCTGGCTGGGCCATTCAAGAACAGCCACGGAGTTGTTGTGAAGCCACTCCTTCGTTATTTAGCGGTGTGCTTAGGGTCATTGTCTTGTTGGAAGGTAAACCTTCGGCCCAGTCTGAGGTCCAGAGCGCTCTGGAAAAGGTTTTCGTCCAGGAGATCCCTGTGCTTGGCCGCATTCATCTTTCCCTCGATTGCAACCGGTCGTCCTGTCCCTGCAGCTGAAAAACACCCCCACAGCATGATGCTGCCACCACCATGCTTCACTGTTGAGACTGTATTGGACAGGTGATGAGCAGTGCCTGGTTCTCCACACATACCGCTTAGAATTAAGGCCAAAAAGTTCTATCTTGGTCTCATCAGACCCGAGGATCTTATTTATCACCATCTTGGAGTCCTTCAGGTGTTTTTTAGCAAACTCCATGCGGGCTTTCATGTGTCTTGCACTGAGGAGAGGCTTCCGTCGGGCCACTCTGGTGGATTGCTGCAGTGATGGTTGACTTACTACAACTTTCTCCCATCTCCCGACTGCATCTCTGGAGCTCAGCCACAGTGACCTTTGGGTTCTTCTTTACCTCTCTCACCAAGGCTCTTCTCCCCCGATAGCTCAGTTTGGCCGGACGGCCAGCTCTAGGAAGGGTTCTGGTCGTCCCAAATGTCTTCCATTTGAGGATTATGGAGGCCACTGTGCTCTTAGGAACCTTAAGTGCAGCAGAAATTTTTTTGTAACCTTGGCCAGATCTGTGCCTTGCCACAATTCTGTCTCTGAGCTCTTCAGGCAGTTCCTTTGACCTCATGATTCTCATTTGCTCTGACATGCACTGTGAGCTGTAAGGTCTTATATAGACAGGTGTGTGGCTTTCCTAATCAAGTCCAATCAGTATAATCAAACACAGCTGGACTCAAATGAAGGTGTAGAACCATCTCAAGGATGATCAGAAGAAATAGACAGCACCTGAGTTAAATATGAGTGTCACGGCAAAGGGTCTGAATACTTATGACCATGTGATATTTCAGTGTTTCTTTTTAATAAATTTGCAAAAATTTCTACATTTCTGTTTTTTTCTGTCAGGATGGGGTGCTGAGTGTACATTACTGAGAAATAAAATGAACTTTTTGATTTTTGGAAAATGGCTGCAATGAAACAAAGAGTGAAAGATTTAAAGGGGTCTGAATACTTTCCGTACCCACTGTACATTAAAGCTGAATCCCTCTGAGGCGTTCCCGAGTGGGTCCGTGAGGGTCTAGGGATGTAACACTATCGTGAAGTGCACAAGGGCTCCCTCCAGTCCTTTGGAGTCCTCTCTGTAAGTTTGCATCTCTGTAGCCTGAGGGAATTACCCACAGTTCTTAGCGTTGTGACATGAAACACAGGGAAGCCTGCGTTTGGAAAAAAGTAAACAAACATGGAAGGAGCAACTTTACGTGTAAATATTCGGGTAGCATCGATTTATTGATTAGTTGTCAACTGTTAAATTAACTATTCTGATAATCGATTAATCGGCTTCAGTCCTCTTTATAAGAAGGAATGTTCAAATTCTCTGGTTCCAATTTCCTTGTGTCTCGTTTCTGTGACAGTAAACGGAACGTCTTTGGGTTGTGGACAGAACGAGACATGCGAGGACGCCACCTTCGGCTTCGGGGAACACTGATCGACATTTTTCACCATTTTCTTGACCAAACAACTGATGGATTCATCGAGAAAATAAAGGACAAAAAAATTGAGAAACGAGTGGTGAGTTTCAGCCCTGTCTGATGAAAACCAGTAAAATGATTATTTAAAAACGACCTCGCATCAGCGTCTCATTTTCAAATCATCAGTTTACTCTGCAGGATCCTGCAACACGTTCCGATCAGACAGTCGGTCACTGTTTTGGCCTATTCAAGGTACCGTAACGCGGTGCTGTCCCATTAAACCATCTGAGGCCCTCACAGCCTTCAGCTCCAGGTGAGCTCAGTCTGAGGGTTCAGGGTGGATGCTGTGATCGGACCAAAAACAAACCCGCAGGAAGTGTGAAGACCTTCAGCAGAGGAGCAGAGGGGTGTTTGATTTCTGTACCTGCGTGGTGAGGAGGAAGGGCTGGCGACCACCTCCCCCAGGGGCTGCTGGTAGGAGGAAGGTTCCGCTTGCTGTCTGCGTCAGGATGAGGGGCTGGGCCTGAGCCATGAGGGGCGGGGCCGCGGAGGCAGGCGACGGGGGGTGAGAGAGCGAGGAGGAGGTGACGATGGAGGGAGGAGGAGGCATCACAGAGGAGACGGTCCGTACGGGAGGAGACACTGAGGAACAGAAAAACCGAGAGTGAAATCAGTCGGCACCACGGGGGGTGATCGCTCCAGGGTTCGGTTCAGCCGGACTAAGTAAGGCTGAGGTGAACCCGCCCTCTTCATGGGACATCCCTACTTTTAACTGACCTCTGGAACACACACACGCACACACAAGTACCTGTTTGAGCAGGTGTGATGGACGGGGGAATCCCGGGGGGCGGAGTCTCAGAGGCCGGAAGAGGAGACAGAGAATCCTCCACTGGAGAGACAGACAGGTGTTACTGTTGAGTGCATCAGAGATGCTCACAAGTCTCTGAGCAAGAGTCCAAGTCAAGTCTCTGAGCAAGAGTCCAAGTCAAGTCTCTGAGCAAGAGTCCAAGTCAAGTCTCATGTCTCTGAGCAAGAGTCCAAGTCAAGTCTCTGAGCAAGAGTCCAAGTCAAGTCTCATGTCTCTGAGCAAGAGTCCAAGTCATGTCTCTGAGCAAGAGTCCAAGTCAAGTCTCTGAGCAAGAGTCCAAGTCAAGTCTCATGTCTCTGAGCAAGAGTCCAAGTCAAGTCTCTGAGCAAGAGTCCAAGTCATGTCTCATGTCTCTGAGCAAGAGTCCAAGTCAAGTCTCATGTCTCTGAGCAAGAGTCCAAGTCATGTCTCTGAGCAAGAGTCCAAGTCAAGTCTCTGAGCAAGAGTCCAAGTCAAGTCTCATGTCTCTGAGCAAGAGTCCAAGTCAAGTCTCTGAGCAAGAGTCCAAGTCAAGTCTCTGAGCAAGAGTCCAAGTCAAGTCTCATGTCTCTGAGCAAGAGTCCAAGTCAAGTCTCTGAGCAAGAGTCCAAGTCAAGTCTCATGTCTCTGAGCAAGAGTCCAAGTCAAGTCTCAAGTCTCTTGTGGTTATAATAAATGTTGTATCACCTGCTGTGTTCAATCCAGGCTTCTTATAAAACTGCAGAGCTATAACCTCCCGTAGCTCGTAGCTGAAGTAAGAAGCAAGCTAACGTTAGATGGCCACTGCTGGGCTAAACATGTTACTAACCAATTTTGCATTCAGGGCTTCTTTGTTTGGGTCTAGTTGTATGAAGTTTGATGAACGGCTCAGCAGCTGTTTGTTGTCCTCTCTCACGTGTAGCAGCTGATGCTACGTGTTACGTAGGCAGGTTATAGGTAACGCAGGGAGGGAATAACGGCACGCTCATCAGACGCTTCCTAAAAATAAACATTGTTCACGAGTCCCGCACCTCGAGTCCGAGTCGAATCTGAAGTCTTTTGAGGACGAGTCTCAAGTCGAGTCGTGTGCAACTTAAGTCAAACTCGAGTCTGAGTCTCAAACTCGAGTCCCCATGTCTGGTGCATGCGTCCAGTTCTCACCTGGCTCGCCGTAGTTGTCGACGAAGTCCATCTCGTCTTCCTCCACGCTGTCGTCCACCTGTTGCCATGGCTCCAGCTCCTCCTCCTCGCACTCCATAAACAACTCTGTATCCATGTTGCTATAGAAACCACAACAGCCTGTCAGCGTCACGACAAGGGCGAACCCTGACCTTTATCACTGCCATAAAGCAGACAAACAGCTGGAGACTTTAGCAGCAGCTCTGAAGCTTTCACTCGCACCACGTGAGCTTCAGTAAAAGGGGGCGCTGCCTGCTGTGAACTTTAAAGTTTGACGTTAGATATTTAAAGCACAGGGCCTTTAGAAACAACTGGAACTTGTTGGGCAATTAGCATTAATAAGTCTAATGTAGGTACATGGACAATATTTCAGCCACCACCTGGCTGATTTGGACCATCTGGGATGGTTTTGGGTGTTACTGAGGAGGCTGAAAGCGACCACGTGTCAGCCCCCCGGTGGGCGATGTTATTTATCTGCTTAATATAAAGGTGACAGGTGTGTTGAGACATTATATTCTTAATTAAGTTCTGCTCATGTGTTGACCTGTTTCACTCCCTTCTCTCTGTGAGGATTAAGCCACAGTCATGTTATCAGAAGGTGTCACGGGCTATGAACTAAAATGTTATGCATCGTTTGGATAATTGTGTTCATTAATATTCAACATTTAAATGATTTTCTGTCCTGACTGAAAACTGCCCACGAGGAGCTCAAACAGACACTTCTGCTCTAATTTTAAAATGTGGCTCCCCTGTAGCTGCTGTAATGTTGTCAGATTGGTGATTATGCTAATTCATGCTAATTATTTTAACTGCCCAACATATGTAAGTTAGCATCCGGCGGTTTCTAAATTCTGAAGACCCGTATTGGACTCTTGTTGTGGTGGTCTGACCTGAACCCAGCCTGAAAGGACCAAAGAGCTGAAGGCAGCCTGGTGGGTCTGGTTTCAGGTTCTGGCTGCTGTGAGACCAGATCAATAATACAAAGTCCCTCTTGTTACTGAGTTAGTTTTAAATAAAGTCGTATTAAACACAGTGAGCGGGATCCGTGCGGTGTAATGTCGCGCTGCGGCCGCACGGGGCGCTGTCCCCCGGCTCCTCTCGGGCTCTCTGTCTCTGTCCCCGCGGGGAGAGGAGCTCCTGTCCCGGCGGGAGGAACCTTAAAGTCCTGGCGGGTACAGAAACATTACAGGGTCCAGTCAGACCGGTTAATGCAGAGCCCGGGTAACTGTGAGCACGGAACCGGGCTGGAAACCCAGTTCAGCGCCCAGTCCGCCGCGGTGCGTTTGGTCTGTCTGCCTGCACCGCCCCGCCGGCAGCACATCGCTGCTGCAGACCAAGCGCTTCCTAAATGAACCTGCTGAACGGGCCTGCGTGTTAACCCGGTCCGGACCGAGCCGAGCCGAGCCGAGCTGGTCTTACCTGCTGTTGGAGCGGGACAGCGAAGCACGGACGGGTTCGCTCGGTTCTTCTCCGGCGCGCTTCGGTTGGACCGGAGGCGGGGGGCGGGTCTTCCTCCTGCTGTCGCTGTCAGTGCCGCAGATTGGCCCACAGCGGCAATACGTCACTTCCCGCTCAGACAGCGCTGTCTCTCATTGGTCGGGGGAAATTTTTCTGGAGGAACTGAAGTCCGTTCAGCTGCGGGTTTTCAGGGTGGCGGGGTCAAAGAGCTCCACAGCGGCCGGTCCGGCTCCGGTAAACCGGACTGAGCGAGACCACAACAGCAGCCAGACAAACAAACACAACAACAAGTCAACATGGAGGCCGAGACGCGCCAAAACAAGGCAGCACAGGCTCAGGGCAGGCCGCCATTTTGATTTAGTTGTTTTCAGGAGGGGCGGAGCTACAGAGTGACGTCAGGGGCAGAATTTTCTTTTGTTTTTATTTTTTTTAATATTTTATTTTCGACAGCAGACATAAATAAACATTATAAAAACAAAACGTATATACATGTACAAAATAAATAAAAACCGAGCGAACAGATTCCGTTAGAAATTAGTCTTTGTGGCCTTTTTATTTTTAGTGTCTCTGATCTGGTGCTGTTTCGATGCAGGTCTTGGTAAACATGTTTGGAGTCTGTCGATTTCTTTCTTGTGGTTTTGGAATTTCCCCAATAATAAAACCAACTGAACGTCTTTTTCCTGAAGTTGAATTGTTTCCCAGTTTTTGCTTCTTTTATAAAGTTCAACCAAAATATTCTACTGTACATTCAGTGATAAAACTGTTTCTGCATGTTGACAGAAAATTAATTCTAAATCAGCGTCTTCTTACTGGATATATACGATATATGTTAAAGCCTTTTACTTTATTGTTCAGACAGAATTTGTCAGAAATAACATGAAACAAAAACTCAACAGGTTTTCAGGGGTTCATGTTTCTGTTCCTTCGGATTAAAAAACATTATTTCAATAAGAGAGAATCTTTTCTCTGATTTCAGATCTTCAGAGAACAAAAACCAATAAAGTGACGGACATTTCCTGAACAAAGCATATCAGAAGCAGCTCATTTACTGCTCAGGGAAATCAAGAATAAAAAAAAATAATAAAGAATGTTTATTAATATTATTATTTAGGTCAATATTCTGGTTTATTCTGACCCAATACTGCAGTTTTTAAAGATTTAAATCCATTCCAGCTCTCTACAGTCTCACTACAAATTAATAATACTATTATTTATTGATCACGTGTCTGTCACATAGAGTACATAATTCCACACATTTTTATTTTTATTTGTATTTGTTCTATTTCTATTATTAATATTTCTGTTAATTTAATTCTGTGTAACATGAGCAACTGTAATGCAACAAATGTCCCCTCGGAGATCAATAAAGGATGTCTGATACATATAGTAGGTTATACACTCACCGGCCACTTTATTAGGTACACCTTGCTAGTAACGGGTTGGACCCCCTTTTGCCTTCAGAACATCTTCACTGGACTGAGATCTGGTGACTGTGGAGGCCACTAGAGGCCACTCAACTCACTGTCATGTTCAAGAAAGCAGATGATCTGAGCTTTGTGACATTATCCTGCTGGAAGCAGCCATCAGAAGACACCGTGGTCATAAAGGGACGGACATGATCAGCAACAAGACTCAGGGAGGCTGTCGCCTTCAAACGATGCTCAGTTGGTTCTGCGGGGCCCGAAGTGTGCAGAGAAAAATCCCCCACACATCACACCCCCACCAAGTGTTCTGCTGAAACACTTTCTGTTAGCGAATGAAGAGTAAAAGACTGAAGATCAGCAGCAACACAAGTGTGACTCAGAGATCTGACACAGGCACATTTTCTACACTCGTGAGCTGATCGACCGTCTTAAACAAACCGTTATTTTTTTATTTCACCTTTATTTTCC
The DNA here is from genome assembly GCF_014851395.1 of Micropterus salmoides. Classification (NCBI taxonomy): domain Eukaryota; kingdom Metazoa; phylum Chordata; class Actinopteri; order Centrarchiformes; family Centrarchidae; genus Micropterus; species Micropterus salmoides. The sequence goes on along the minus strand of NW_024042622.1, from coordinate 10,967 downwards.
CAGGTAGGCCGACTGAGAACAAATTCTCATTTGCAACAACGACGTGGCCAAGATAAAGCAAAGTCCCGCAGAACAGCATGGACTTACACAGAATACAAATAAAAATACAAAGTGCAGCAGAGTCTGTGTGTGTCGGGCAGTTGGTATTCAAAGTACAGTAAAGAGTGACGAGCTTCTCTGTGCAAACTTAAACAAGATGTGGTAACTAAATACGGACGTGCAGAGACACTAATTACACAAGACAGAGCAGAGGTGGACAAAGTATTCAGATCCTTTACTTCAGTAAAAGTACTAATACCTCACTGTGAAAATACTCCGTTAGAAGTAAAACTACTGCATTGAAAATGTTATTTAAGTTAAAGTAAGTATAATCAGGAAAGTACTCATTGTCCTGTAACTGCTGCATTGATGTATATTATATTTCAGAGGATGCTGCTGCTGTCGTTGTTGAAGTTGAACTGTTCAGTTTCAGACTGCAGCTGGTGATTCTTCTCATCTCAGAGTGACGCCTTCACACTGTTTGTTCTGTCAGTTTAAACCTCAAAAAGATTCAAAACTCATTAAAATAATCTAAAGAAAAAGCAGCAAATCTTCACCTCAAATGCTGAAGATGAGAAATGACTTCAACGATAATTAGAATAACTACAGAACTAATGGAGCAGCTGCACTTTCTGAACTGTTTAATTTATAACTAACATCAGATTTCAGAAACTCTTCATGTGTCTTTGTAAAGTAACTGAAGCTGTCAGATAAATGTAGTGAAGTAAAAAGTTCTACATCTCCCTCTGAGATGGAGCAGAAGGAGAAAGTACTCAAGTAAAGTACAAGTACCTCTAATTTGTACTCAAGTCCTTGAGGAATATTCGTAGTTACTTGTGTTGGACACGTGGTTTTGTGGTGCATGTGATCTCTCAGTGATCCCAGAGCAGCTCTGTGGATAATCTGCTGTAATCTGAGTTAATCTGACCCTCCCCCTCCTCTCTGACCCCCTCGCCTCGCTCTCTTCAGTCTGTCCTGGACCTGCAGAGATGAGAGCTGCAGCTCCGGAAGGGTTCCTGGTTCTGCCGTGGCCCGGCGGCGCTGGCGTCTCGGGCCCGGAGGAGGAGGCCCGGGAGGATCTGCTGATGAGGAGCGGCGCTCTGCTGGGAGTCACACTGATCTGTAAGATTTTACTTCTGACTGCTGATCGTTCAGTCACTGTCTGTTCTGTCTTTGTCCACCTCGTGTGTCCACATGGGGCTGTAATGTCAGGACACTGACTCTGAGCGGGAGATCAGACCCTCATTGAAGTAGAAGTTCCTCACTGTGAAAACCAGTAAAAGTAGAAATTATAATCTAAACACAGAGAAATTTTGAAGGACATTTTCCAAATTTTTAATAAAAGACTCTTGTTGCTGTCGTGTGACTTGATCAGCCAATCAGCTCGTCTCTGTGAAGTTAAGTGCGATTAAATACTTCTGCATCAAACCAACGGCGTAGCCTCTGCGTAGCCCCCTACCCTACGCATACGCCTGACGTGCACCTCCTCATAAATGTAACTACACGTCGAGGTGACGCAGACCGTAAGCTCTGTGATTGGTCGGCTGGGCAGCCTCGCAATGCCTCCGAGCCGAAAGGAAGTGCCCGTGCTTTGAAGTAACTTTACTAGCAGCCAAAATGCCAGCTGTAACACGGCAGATCGATATATTTGAGCGTCACAACCCGAAAAACGACTCGTTTCATTATCAGAATGTGATCCACTCGGTCAATGAAGTCTAAAGTCTGTAACAGCCGCACGATTACAATTTTACCCCGGCCGGCAAAAGTCAACACAGTGGAAGCTTTAGCGCCACCGCTGACTAGCGTTTGGCGGTGTAACTGCAGAGCAACGGAGACACAGACGCACAAGTCTAAATGCTTGGCTACGCAAGTACACCCGACGCAGGAGTATAAATCAAGCTTTAGAGATGATCCAGTCGTACAGCTGGTGAAACGTATGGCTGTTTCCTTGAAATTCTTTAGGGGGCGCTATGGAGCCATTTTTCACACCAAAGCCTCCGAACCATAACAGAAGAAGCCTCCAGTTTGGCATTTTGGCCGTCACCATCTTGTTTTTTTGGAACCAGACATGACTATATTTGGACAAGAGGGTGGAGCTAGCTGGCTTGGTTAGCTAGCTGCATCTGTAGTTCACGTTAGCTGTGATATTAGCTAGGATGCTAATTTTGGCTAGCGACAAACAGGCTTAAAAATAAACGTTCTTACTGAAAAATTAGCAGCCGACTCCTGATGAGCTTTTTCAGCGGCGCTGGTTAAATGTTCACAGAGCAGCAGATACGAGTCACTTCTATCCTGATTGACAGGTCGCCATGGTAGCGACCTGTCAATCACCTTGTAGTCCCGCCCTAAAGCCTCCCCTGCTTCCTGGTCTCTGTTCCTCTAAATGGGACCATAATTTACTAAATGAACATCATGCTGTGTTGAAGAAGACTTGAAACTAGCGACTGAGACCAGAAACTCATCAGGAAAGTGTTTACTGAGGGAATAAATCAGCTGACAAGTAGAAACATTTTCTCACAGACTTCTATACAATCACACTTCTTTCTGCAGCCGCTGGAGTCGCCCCCTGCTGGCCGCTGGAGAGGACGCAGGTTTAAGTCGCCCCCTGCTGGCAGCTGGAGAGGACGCAGGTTTAAGTCGCCCCCTGCTGGCTGCTGGAGAGGACGCAGGTTTAAGTCGCCCCCTGCTGGCCGCTGGAGAGGACGCAGGTTTAAGTCGCCCCCTGCTGGCCGCTAGAGAGGACGCAGGTTTAAGTCGCCCCCTGCTGGCCGCTAGAGAGGACGCAGGTTTAAGTCGCCCCCTGCTGGCTGCTGGAGAGGACGCAGGTATAAGTCTCCCCCTGCTGGTTGCTGGAGAGGACGCAGGTTTAAGTCGCCCCCTGCTGGCTGCTGGAGAGGACGCAGGTTTAAGTCGCCCCCTGCTGGTTGCTAGAGAGGACGCAGGTATAAGTCGCCCCCTGCTGGCTGCTAGAGAGGACGCAGGTTTAAGTCGCCCCCTGCTGGCTGCTGGAGAGGACGCAGGTATAAGTCTCCCCCTGCTGGTTGCTAGAGAGGACGCAGGTTTAAGTCGCCCCCTGCTGGCTGCTGGAGAGGACGCAGGTATAAGTCTCCCCCTGCTGGCTGCTGGAGAGGACGCAGGTATAAGTCTCCCCCTGCTGGTTGCTAGAGAGGACGCAGGTTTAAGTCGCCCCCTGCTGGCTGCTGGAGAGGACGCAGGTATAAGTCTCCCCCTGCTGGTTGCTAGAGAGGACGCAGGTATAAGTCTCCCCCTGCTGGCTGCTGGAGAGGACGCAGGTATAAGTCTCCCCCTGCTGGCTGCTAGAGAGGACGCAGGTATAAGTCTCCCCCTGCTGGCTGCTAGAGAGGACGCAGGTTTAAGTCGCCCCCTGCTGGCTGCTGGAGAGGACGCAGGTATAAGTCTCCCCCTGCTGGCTGCTGGAGAGGACGCAGGTATAAGTCTCCCCCTGCTGGCTGCTAGAGAGGACGCAGGTTTAAGTCGCCCCCTGCTGGCTGCTAGAGAGGACGCAGGTTTAAGTCGCCCCCTGCTGGCTGCTGGAGAGGACGCAGGTATAAGTCTCCCCCTGCTGGCTGCTGGAGAGGACGCAGGTATAAGTCTCCCCCTGCTGGTTGCTAGAGAGGACGCAGGTATAAGTCTCCCCCTGCTGGCTGCTGGAGAGGACGCAGGTATAAGTCTCCCCCTGCTGGCTGCTGGAGAGGACGCAGGTATAAGTCTCCCCCTGCTGGCTGCTGGAGAGGACGCAGGTTTAAGTCTCCCCCTGCTGGCTGCTAGAGAGGACGCAGGTTTAAGTCGCCCCCTGCTGGCTGCTAGAGAGGACGCAGGTTTAAGTCGCCCCCTGCTGGCCGCTAGAGAGGACGCAGGTATAAGTCGCCCCCTGCTGGCTGCTGGAGATGACGCAGCTTTAAGTCGCCCCCTGCTGGTTGCTAGAGAGGACGAAGGTTTAAGTCGCCCCCTGCTGGCTGCTAGAGAGGACGCAGGTTTAAGGCGCCCCCTGCTGGCCGCTAGAGAGGACGCAGGTTTAAGGCGCCCCCTGCTGGCCGCTAGAGAGGACGCAGGTTTAAGTCGCCCCCTGCTGGCTGCTAGAGAGGACGAAGGTTTAAGTCGCCCCCTGCTGGCTGCTAGAGAGGACGCAGGTTTAAGGCGCCCCCTGCTGGCCGCTAGAGAGGATGCAGGTTTAAGGTGCCCCCTGCTGGCTGCTAGAGAGGACGCAGGTTTAAGGTGCCCCCCCCCCCATCCTGCTAGGGCGCAATAGAGCCCCCCGGCCACGCCTGAGCCCGATCACTGCAGAACTTTGTGATGTTTGCCCATCCTGACGTGTGAGCATATTTTTGTGAGGTTTCGCGCTTCAAACATGCGAGGAGCTGCTGGGCCCTAAATAAATAAACCAGATTGAACTGAAAGTGTAAAAACATACAAACACGCTGCAGCGAGTTAAAGCTGCTGATTATCGGAGGATTGATGTTATTAACATTCCTGTCTTCTGCTGACTCGACTGTTTCATTAATAACTGTTCCTTTACAGTTTGTGTTGATCGCTTTGGTTCTAGTATCACAAGTACAACGCTTCAAAACTGGTCTCGCCTGTAACGGCCGGCCTTTCGTCCAGGAGCTGCCGTCACAGACCACCAAAACACGACATGCTGAAATATTTTCAGTTCAGTTGTTTTAACCACAACGACTCCAAGAACAAACAATCAAAGATACATGTTCCACATCAGCTTAGAAGTACTAACAGTACTATGCTGCAGTACTGTAACAGAGTACTCAGTTTCCACATGAGGCAGTACACTTTCCATAACATGTCTCTGTGAACAGCGAAGACATCCTCTCCCATCAGGGATGCGGGAAACAAACTGCAACATAAAGGTTTGTACCGGAACAAATACTATAACAGCAAGTACTCGTGTATTTTACAGTATTGTACACACTGTGATCAGTGCAGTGTTTGTTCCTCAGGCTGTGGGTTTGATTCCCACTGAGGACAGTAAAACTCTCAGAGCTCAGGGGGAATCTGAAGAAAGAACAACACAGACGTGTAAATGAAACTCATGTTGGAGGGATGATCAGTGAGGAACGACGAGCAGAGTGACAGGAAAAGGTTCTCCAACAACACCGAAAGAACTCTGATCCAGAGTTCTGCAGGTACTTTGTATGAACACCGCGTATTTAAACGCGAAACGTGCTTACAGTTCTTTTTGATGATCGGTTGTGTTTTTTGTACTGAGAGTGGTGAAATGTTACCACATGCTGGTGAACATGGTGGCAGAAACAACCTGTAGCGTGTTCAGTTTCTTTGCAGCAGCACAGGAAGCGTCTCAGTTCTTGTCGTTTTAACCTCGTCAGTTTCAGGGAGTCAGAGTCAGACAGAACACAAAGAGTTCACAGAAGCTGACCCTGTGTGTGCAGGTGTGCTGCTGCTGAGGAGGTGGATCGCAGGTGGGGTGTGTCGCTGTTCGGTGCGTCTGGATGGAAAGACAGTTCTGATCACCGGAGCAAACACCGGCATCGGCAAAGAGACCGGCAGGGACCTGGCACGCAGAGGTACTATCACCCACACCTGTACTGTACTTACTGTTTGGAGTTACTTCTACTTTACTTCAGTATATACAGTACATACATGTTGTACTTTTTAGGAGCCATTATTGTACTTTTTATTGCACTGCGTTTATTTGACGACATCAGTTACTTTACAGATTTAGACTATAGTTTTTTGTTAAATCTTATGTTTAAATATGCAAATGAGGCAGAATATGAGCTACTTTGCTTCTATTTCAGGAACTGAAATCTGAACTCTGGATGAAGGCAGGTTCAAAATTATTGTTTTATTTTGCTGACACATTTTGAATTTCTCTTTGATTATTTCAGAAATCAGAAAATACTGTCAACAGGCATAAAAAAGATATATTTTCACCATGTTTTTGGGAAAAAAATGTTCTCTAGTTCAGGCTGTGGATGAACAAACCCCTCAGTAGAAACCTTCAGCACTAACACGCCGCCCCAGACTTTAAAACCAGAACGGGATCAGCAGCTTTTTCACACTTCAAGGTTTTCGGTCTTTGTTTTCGCCGTTTCAGTCTGGGGAGGAGCAGACGTCTCTACAGACGCACAGAGACAAACTGCAGGAAAAGAAACAATTCAGCTCTGATTACTTGTTCCACCGCTGTCTGTTTGCTCTGACTGTAAAACCAGGACATTATCTGCAGAACGTCGTTACCTCAAAGCCTTGCTCTCAGACGTGCAGATTATACAACCCAACAACCACAGCATGATGACATCACCCGAGGTCAGAGGTCATAGTAACGCCCAGTAAACCTCAGAGAGGCGGAAACCATCTGAGCTGATTACAAGGGTTAAAACATCCTGTGTGTGTCGAATCAAACACACCCGTATCCATCTGGCCTCCTGGAACAACACATCAAACGCACCCATGTTCCAGGAGGCCGGGTGGTGATGGGTGTGTTTGATTTGTTGCAGGGGCCCGGGTGGTGATGGGTGTGTTTGATTTGTTGCAGGGGCCCGGGTGGTGATGGCGTGCAGGGACCTGACCCGGGCGGAGCAGGCGGCTGAGGAGATCCGGCGGTCGACAGGAAATGGTAACGTGGTGATCAGACACCTGGACCTCGCCTCCGTTTACTCTGTCAGACAGTTTGCTAAAGACTTCCTGGACAGTGAAGACAGACTGGACATCCTGATCAACAACGCAGGTGATCTCACCTGTCTCACTCTCTACCTGTCTGTCTCTCTATCCGTCTCACTCTCTACCTGTCTGTCTCTCTATCCGTCTCACTGTCTACCCGTCTCACTCTACCTGTCTGTCTCTCTACCTGTCTGTCTCTCTATCCGTCTCACTGTCTAGCCGTCTCACTGTCTACCTGTCTCACTCTCTACTGTCTGTCTCTCTACCTGTCTGTCTCTTTATCCGTCTCACTGTCTACCCGTCTCACTGTCTACCCGTCTCACTGTCTACCTGTCTGTCTCTCAATCCGTCTCACTGTCTACCCGTCTCACTGTCTACCTGTCTGTCTCTCTACCTGTCTGTCTCTCTATCTGTCTCACTGTCTACCCGTCTCACTCTCTACCTGTCTCACTGTCTACCCGTCTCACTGTCTACCCGTCTCACTCTCTACCCATCTCACTCTCTACCTGTCTGTCTCTCTATCCGTCTCACTGTCTACCCGTCTCACTGTCTACCTGTCTGTCTCTCTATCCGTCTCACTGTCTACCCGTCTCACTGTCTACCTGTCTCACTCTCTACTGTCTGTCTCTCTATCCGTCTCACTGTCTACCCGTCTCACTGTCTACCCGTCTCACTCTCTACCCATCTCACTCTCTACCTGTCTGTCTCTATCCGTCTCACTGTCTACCCGTCTCACTGTCTACCTGTCTGTTTCTCTACCCGTCTCACTGTCTACCCGTCTCACTCTACCTGTCTGTCTCTCTATCCGTCTCACTGTCTACCTGTCTGTTCTCTATCCGTCTCACTGTCTACCCGTCTCACTCTCTACCTGTCTGTTTCTCTATCCGTCTCACTGTCTACCTGCCTGTCTCTCTACCCGTCTCACTGTCTACCCATCTCACTCTCTACCTGTCTGTCTCTCTACCCGTCTCACTGTCTACCGTCTCACTCTCTACCTGCCTGTCTCTCTATCTGTCTCACTTTTACCCGTCTCACTCTCTACCTGTCTGTCTCTCTACCCGTCTCACTGTATACCTGTCTGTCTCTCTACCCGTCTCACTATCTACCCGTCTCACTCTCTACCTGCCTGTCCTCTATCTGTCTCACTTTCTACCCGTCTCACTCTCTACCTGTCTGTCTCTCTACCCGTCTCACTGTATACCTGTCTGTCTCTCTACCCGTCTCACTCTCTACCCGTCTGTCTGCAGGAGTGATGATGTCCAAGATGGCTGACAGAGGACGGTTTTGAGACTCAGCTAGCTGTCAATCACTTGGGTCACTTTCTGCTGACCAATCTGCTGCTGCCAATGCTGAAGAGCTCCGCCCCCAGTCCGTGGTCACCGTGTCATCCATGGCCCACCGGGGGGGTATGACCTCTGACCTCTGACCCCTGATGTTTCTCTGTTGATGATGTTTGTTGGTTCTGATCTGTTTATTATGTTTTGTTAATTCTTCAGGTCGTATCGACTTTGATGATCTGTTCTTCAGCCGAAGGCCGTACAATTCTCTGGAGAGCTACAGACAGAGCAAACTGGCCAACGTGCTGTTCTCTAGAGAACTCGCCCAGCGACTCAGAGGTCCCCACAAACACCACAGACACTCAGAGGGCCCCACAAAAACCACACACTCAGAGGGCCCCACAAGAACCACACACTCAGAGGTCCCCACAAACACCACACACTCAGAGGTCCCCACAAAAACCACACACTCAGGGCCCCACAAAAACCACACACTCAGAGGGCCCCACAAACACAACAGACACTCAGAGGGCCCCACAAAAACCACACATCAGAAGGCCCCACAAAGACAACAGACACTCAGATGGCCCCACAAAAACCATACACTCAGAGGGCCCCACAAAAACCACACATCAGAGGGCCCCACAAAGACAACAGACAGATGGCCCCACAAAAACCACACACTCAGAGGGCCCCACAAAGACAACAGACACTCAGAGGTCCCCACAAAAACCACACACTCAGAGGTCCCCACAAAAACCACACACTCAGAGGGCCCCACAAAAACCACACACTCAGAGGTCCCCACAAAAACCACACATCAGAGGGCCCCACAAAAACCACACACTCAGAGGGCCCCACAAAGACAACAGACAGATGGCCCCACAAAAACCACACACTCAGAGGCCCCACAAAGACAACAGACACTCAGAGGTCCCCACAAAAACCACACACTCAGAGGTCCCCACAAAAACCACACACTCAGAGGGCCCCACAAAAACCACACACTCAGAGGGCCCCACAAAGACAACAGACAGATGGCCCCACAAAAACCACACACTCAGAGGGCCCCACAAAGACAACAGACACTCAGAGGTCCCCACAAAAACCACACACTCAGAGGTCCCCACAAAAACCCACACTCAGAGGGCCCACAAAAACCACACACTCAGAGGTCCCCACAAAAACCACACACTCAGAGGGCCCCACAAAAACCACACACTCAGGGCCCCACAAAGACAACAGACAGATGGCCCCACAAAAACCACACACTCAGAGGGCCCCACAAAGACAACAGACACTCAGAGGTCCCCACAAAAACCACACACTCAGAGGTCCCACAAAAACCACACATCAGAGGCCCCACAAAAACCACACACTCAGAGGGCCCCACAAAAACCCACACTGAGGGCCCCACAAAGACAACAGACAGATGGCCCCACAAAAACCACACTCAGAGGGCCCCACAAAGACAACAGACATCAGATGGTCCCACAAAAACCATACACTCAGAGGGCCCCACAAAAACCACACACTCAGAGGGCCCACACAAAAACCACACACTCAGAGGGCCCCACAAAGACAACAGACACTCAGAGGGCCCCACAAAAACCACACATCAGAGGGCCCCACAAAAAACCACACACTCAGAGGGCCCCACAAAGACAACAGACACTCAGATGGCCCCACAAAAACCACACACTCAGAGGGCCCCACAAAGACCACAGACATCGAGGACCCCACAAAACCACACATCAGAGGGCCCCACAAAGACCACAGACACTCAGATGGCCCCAAAAAACCACAGACACTAAGAGGGCCCACAAACACCACAGACCCTCAGAGGGCCCCACAAAACCACTGACACTAAGATGGCCCCACAAAAACCACAGACACTCAGAGGGCTTCACAAATACCACAACAATCAGAGGCCCCACAAATACCAGAAACAATCAGGGGCCCCACAAATACCAGAAACAATCAGAGGGCCCCACAAATACCAGAAACATTCAGAGGGCTCCACAAATACCACACACAATCAGAGGGCCCCACAAATACCAGAAACATCAGAGGGCCCCACAAATATCACACACAATCAGAGGGCCCCACAAATACCAGAAACATTCAGAGGGCCCCCAAAAAATACACACACAATCAGAGGGCCCCACAAATACCAGAAACAATCAGAGGGCCCACAAAAACCACACACTCAGAGGGCCCCACAAACACCACACACTCAGAGGGCCCCACAAAGACAACAGACACTCAGATGGCCCCACAAAAACCACACAATCAGAGGGCCCCACAAAAACCACACACTCAGAGGGCCCCACAAACACACACTCAGAGGGCCCCACAAAGACAACAGACACTCAGATGGCCCCACAAAACCACACACTCAGAGTCCCACAAAAACACACACTCAGAGGGCCCCACAAAAACCACACACTCAGAGGTCCCACAAAAACCACACACTCAGAGGGCCCCACAAAGACAACGACACTCAGATGGCCCCACAAAAACCATACACTCAGAGGTCCCACAAAAACACACACTCAGAGGGCCCCACAAAGACAACAGACACTCAGAGGGCCCCACAAAAACCACACACTCAGAGGGCCCCACAAAGACAACAGACACTCAGATGGCCCCACAAAAACCACACACTCAGAGGGCCCCACAAAGACAACAGACACTCAGAGGGCCCCACAAAAACCACACACTCAGAGGGCCCACAAAAACCACACACTCAGAGGGCCCACAAAGACAACAGACACTCAGATGGCCCCACAAAAACCACACACTCAGAGGGCCCCACAAAGACCACAGACACTCAGAGGGCCCCACAAAACACCACTCAGAGGGCCCCACAAAGACCACAGACACTCAGATGGCCCCACAAACACCCAGACACTAAGAGGGCCCCACAAACACCAAGACCCTCAGAGGGCCCCACAAAACCACTGACACTCAGATGGCCCCACAAAAACCACAGAC
>NW_024042621.1:0-21836 GCF_014851395.1 Micropterus salmoides | reverse complement strand
AACATAACAATAATCTGTTTTATTATCAGTCAATCTGATTCTCAATTCATTGATTTAATTGTTTGTAAAACTAAAAAATGGCAGGATGTCCCAGAGCACTAAGAGCAACACATTCTCACTCCCGACTCGTCACATATTGATGCTCGGTCAAAGCCCTTTAGCATCATTTGTAGTTGTTAGGGCTCTGCGGTAAACTTAGCAACAATAAACATGCAATGTCCGGTTAGACTTTCAAAATAAAACGCTAGCGTTTCGAAACATCACCATTTTAAAACAAATCTTCATTAAAGTCATCAAAACTGCTTGGTTATGGTTAGGAAGAGATCATGGTTTGCGTGAAAAAACCATGTACATCAGTTAACACGTAAGTTAACTAACGTCACTTACGTCAATTTATGTTACTTGCCTATTTAATTTTGACTTTTTGTTTCACACGGGACACAAACCCCGGTCTCCTGGTTCAAAGCCTGGGCTCTGGCCCTCCATCCACTCCAACCACCTCCTTACTCAGTCTTTTCTGTTAAACATCCTATACCTGCCTTTACCATCACAGACTGACGCCACAGGGCTTCCCTCCCTGCGCTGACCTATGACGCTACAGGGATCCCCAGTGCGTTACAAACTGACGCCGATGGGTCTTGTGTCCATATGTAACGAGTCGAGGGGTGAAAACAGGTCGTCTTCAAATGTCTCGTTTTGTCCAACAGCTCAACAGCCAACATTTTCTGTTAGTAGTTCAATGAGTATTTTTCTTTGATCTTAAATGAAGCTCTAGTCAAATAAAGTCGATAAAGAAAAAATTCCACTTATTTTGTTCTAGTTGTGACGTACTAACAAAGTCCTGCACAGGTCGGTTGAAGTCCTCGATCTTTCCCTCCTGATGCCTCTTCTGTGCGTCGTTCATCAGTTCTACATGTTTTTTCCGCCGATCCGTCCACCAGCTAAATTTTCTGTCCTTGCTCGCCCTCCGTACAGGAAGTTATCGGTCCCTGGAGGTTTAGTTGTGAATTGTTTTCACAGCGATCCGTGTTCGACCTGCAGCCGCTCGGCCCTGAACGTCGCTCTGTCGGATGTTTGAGTTTGTTGCGAGACTGAGATGGAAATCTGAGTCAGCGGTCCCCGTGGAGTTCCAGGTTCTTTCTGGTTCTGTGACTCTCATTTCTCTGCATATTCGGTATTTGTGTTGTTTTATTACTACTTTTCCTTCTCTGGACTGAAGTGTCTTCAGACCAGGTCACTTTTCCAAATGGAAGTGGATTTGTTATATAATGTCGTGGATTCATCTGCCTCATTTCTGATTCTGAGACGAGCCAAAAACCGGGTTTGGTTTCCTGACTGGACGGTTTTCTGCGCAATTGAACTATTTTTGTTTGACTGGACGTAAAGAAATAGTTTTGACTTTGTTGGTCTTATTTGGGCCTTGACTTAGACTTTTTGGTACTTGTTGGGTCTGGGCCGGGGACCTAACCTGGGACTTACCTGTCTTGTGTTACCGCTTGTTGGACTGGATTTGGGACTTGAAATCGGATGAAGTGCAGTGAGTAAGGAGCAGATCTGTGGACTGTAGAGACAGGACCTGGCGTTCAGTCAGTGATGACTTTAGACTTAAAATGGGACTTCTCTGTCTTCTTCTTAGATTGATCTTCTTTTGGTGACTTACCAGGTAAATGGACTTGTCGTTTTCTCTGTTTGCAGCAGACATTTAAAGGGATCGCCGTCGTGTTCGTAGTCCTCCCGGTCTCCTCCAGAGATTTTGTCTCCAATTGTTTCTCTCTTTGTCGTCTTCCTCCCTCGAGTTTCTCTGACAGATGAGTTACGATGCAGAGGAACTCCCGCTCCCCACTCTCAACACATCTGGCCCGGGATTCCCTTGTTTTAGGAAAATCAGTCTTGGCTGGGCTGAGAGGGGAGGACGGGGGCTGTTTAAGTCGGGGGAAACCCTGGACAGTGGTGAGGCGAGAAGCTCGGAGATTGATAACCTGCGTTGTTGGTGATGAGTTCCTCCTCTTAATCTCTTTCCCAGGGAAGTTTTCATCGTCGTCGATAGAGGAAAGAGGTACCGCTTCATCAACCCTGAATCTGTCTCTCTGTTTGATCGAAGGCTTTAAAAACTGACCTCAGATCACCTCCTGGCTCATTTCTCCCTTTCGTGGTCTCTGCTCACACTGCAGCTGACAAAAAGCCTGGGTTGATTCCAGAGACTTTCTCAAATGATGTTATGAACCTTCTTCAGCTCAAGATGTTTCCATATTTAAAACAGATCGCAGATGAAGGAACTGTTGGCTTGGAGAATGTTTTATTTTTATTTTGCATCTTTAGTTGCATCGACTACACTTTCAACACGACCACTGATGCCATGCTAGCAGTTCTGTGAGCTTCATCAGCATGCTAACATGCTAACAGGGAAGCTACATGAAAGGTCAGAGCATCTCCGAAGTTATTACAGTTCATCCTGGAGAGAACAGTTCTGATCAGATGCAGATCGAACACCCAGATTTCTTCAGTTTGCTCTACTAACTTTTCTTCATTTCCTGCATCAGAAGAAAAAACTGCAGATACGTGTTTCTTTTTTTTTAAGCAAATAGTTTGTCCAAGGCACTCGTAGATTCAGAGTTACATCGGTTCTGTCGATTAAAGGACGCAAATTCTTAACTTTCATTCATGGGGTTCATTTTCCAAACAGACGCTGGCAGCTGGCAGGTCAAAGGTCAAACTCTTTGATACGATGTTGTTTTTGACTTTAAACATTTTTTATGAGTCTCAGGCCTAAAACCAGATCGCTCTTCATGGTTCAGCCTGACAGCAGCGCTGGTTTAGATGGCTCAGGACACAAAGATCCTGCTGCAGGAACGTGAAGCTGACGCTAAAATGCTGAAAATGTAAACCAGAGGAGGGAAACTGAGACTTATCGGCTCAGCTACACACACGGAGTGGATTTGTGAGTGTGCGTGGACGCAGGGGGAGATGTTGGGAGGCGTTGAGAGGAAGACGAAGAAGCTGTTATGTCACACGTGGCTCGAGGTGCAGCCAGAATCCTGCAGATTTAAAGAATCCAAAAGATTTACGCCGCGTTGGCCGTTTGTTTTATTCTCCAGACAGGACCAGATGGAAAGGAAAACATTTCAGATATCACCCAAGTTTTAACATGCAGTGTGTTTACCGCAGCGACCAGTGGGGAAGGACATTTACTCAAGTACTCTACATTTATCTGACAGTTTCAGTTACTTTTCAGATTAACTGACTTAGAAAACCGATAAACCTCTAAAATGATTCTGTTTTAAGTTTCTTTAACATCAATGTTTTGTCGTCGGTCGTGTTCTCACTGTCTCGGTTGGGCTGTTTGGCCTCTTAATCTGAAGAATAATCTGTCAGATTCTGGCCTGTAATGTAAAAATCTCTCCTGCTGCTGAAACCAGAGGAGCGCTCGCTTCACGTGGACCAGGAGGAAGTCCATGTGTAGAAAGACCCTGAGAAGACGTCTGTCCTTGAACTGCAGCGCTGGTATCCATCAAACCCACTTACATAATCCAGGAGAGACCGCTAAGAGTCCAGGTTCAGGTCCAGTTGTCCTTGGATGGGAGGGGACGTCAGACTCCTCGTCTCGCCTGGTTTCTTCCTCGGTGGTGTTTTTCGAGTGACCTCCGTCATTAACGACGACCTCAGCTCATTTAAAACACCTGGACGACACACAACTCCTCCGACCAATCACAGCTCACATACCACTCATTCCTGTGGTCCCACTGCAGAGCAAAGCTAGCTGCTCCTACAAAATAAAACTCTCTAACCTTCTCAGGCTGATGCAAAACATGAAGACGCTTTAAATAAAAGGATTGAAAAGAAACAAATAAAAGACTCACGGAAAGTTTCTACATGTGTGTGAAACACCAACTGTTTAAATCTAAAGCATCTGTCACTTACATGCTTTTTATTTTGAGTTATATTGTACAGATGTCTGCAGCTGTGGATCATTTCCATTCTCGAACATTCAGCAGATTATTTGTGTCTAAATGGTCACAAGTTATCGCAGATCTGCTGTCGAACTGATTCCATGAATCAATCTTCTTGTTTTCCTGAATTTTTGGAGGTTTTTATTCTTATTTAAACTTGAAAACACAAACGTGTGAAGCGGACAAAGCGTTTCGCTCAGGATGATCAGAAAACCAACACATGATACACGATGGGTCAAAACTTCAGTTAAAAGCTTCATGAAAGGAAAAACATTCACATACTGAAGCGGTTTTGATTCAGCAGAAATGTCAAACTTTCTCCACTTTCTATGTTTCTCTCTGTTTTATATCTATTCTTTGGGTATTTGACATTTGAAGACGTCTCTTTGGACCTTTTCCTTATAGACCAAACTCTCTTTTCTTGTTTATGAACTCAGGTTCTCTTCATTTGTGATCTCTTCTGGAGGGTTTGCAGTGCAGTTTCGACTAGTTTGAGAAACCTCTGCTGTTGTTTAAAGTCTTTAAATCTAAAGCCCCCCCCCCCCCCCCCGATCCAGCAGGGCCATCAGTTATTCATTTCACCGAGCAGCAGTTTGAAGCTGTCTGTTCACCATCTGCTCTCATGGAGATTTTCCTCTGAGTTTCAAACAAAAGTCTGAACCTGAACCGAACCGTCTCTTCCAAAAGACATCACTTAATCAGCGCTGGCCCCCGGATCTCCCACCAGGGGACGTCCAAACCGGCCCCGGCGGGTCCAGGAACCTGATTACTTAAACAGACATGAACGTGGGCCAGAAGAAAAACCTGATCGTTTGAGCAGAGACTCGATGTGGCCGGCGGCGGCTGAAACCAGGACGATCCTAATCGAAGGTTTTGGCTCTGCGGGGACTTCGCTCGTTTCCAGCCCCTCTGCTGTGTGTGTGTGTGTGTGTGTGTGGTTGTAATTAGGCGTTCAGAGGAGAGACCTGGAGTGGGTTAGTTGCTCTGAGGACGCCTCCGGACAGCTCTGGCTCGTAAACCGGCAGATCTGATGACACGAGGGCCGTAAACATCTCCGCCGGAGGACACGACCCGCAGCCACTTTATAGGTCCGAGAATTAGTTCAAAAAGCTTTTCTAAAATATAATTGGCTGTCCCCGAGGGGCCCGCAGCCACACGGGCCTCACGTGAGTTTGCTGTACCAACGTTTTAATAGCCAGTTAAAGAGCTGCAGCAGGTCCAGATCAGCTCTGGTTCTCATTTAGAGGAGGAAAGCCCCTGCGAGCAGCGCTTATGTAACAGTCAGGCAGCCAATCAGGAGAGAGATGTCCACAAATCACTCAACACTGTCTCACTGTAACTAAGTACACATTTGATGTACTTGTACCATACTTTCTCCCTCTGCGTCGCAACTTCTCAGAAGGAGATTTTTACACAAAACGCATGAAGAGTTTATAAAATATGATGTTTTGTTATAATTTAAACTCCAACAGTTTCTACAAGAACTGCTGAGACGATTAGTCGATAAATCAGTTGTTCGATTGACATAAAATTACTGGCTGTAAAACGTTTGATGGTTTCAGCTTCTCTAATGAAGATGCAATACTGTTGAGATTTGGACACAACAAGCGTTCCCTGACTCGTCACATGTGGACACATGTCAAGGCCCATCAGAGATACTCGAGACGACAATTTTAATAATCAGTTAAACACCAGATCTTCTCTGTGATGTCTCAGATTTCCAGGTTTATATTGTAAACTTGGTGAGAATGCTGTTTTTAACGTTTTTTCTACTTTAGTTTTTATGTTTCAGACCAGCCCGTTCATCACATATGGACGCATGGTCAAGACCCATCGGCGTCAGGTTGTAACCTGTAGCGTCATAGGTCAGCGCAGGGGGGGAAGCCCTGTGGCGTCAGTCTGTGATGGTAAAGCCAGGTATAGGATGTTTAACAGAAAAGACAGAGTAAGGAGGTGGTTGGAGTGGATGGAGGGCCAGAACCCAGACTTTGAACCAGGAGACCGGGGTTTGTGTCCCGTGTGAAACAAAAAGTCAAAATTAAATAGGCAAGTAACATAAACTGACGTAAGTGACGTTAGTTTAACCCAACCAGGATCTTTTCCTAACCTTAACCAAGTGCTTTTTGTGCTTAAACCCAACGAAATTGCAACGATTCACGACTTTCTTAAGGGGCTGTTTCAAAACGCCAGCATTTTATTTGAAAGCACGTTGTATATTTTGCTTTCTTGCTAAGCGTCGCTAACTTGACTGCAGAGCCTTAAACGTCTAAAATTGACCCTAAAGGGGTACGCAGGGCATTAAAAGGCGACGCCAAAGGGCCTCGACAAAGCGTCCATATGCGACGAGTCGGAAGTGAGGATGTGTTGGAGTGACGGCAGAATCTTTACAAACCAAACAATCAATGGATCCAGAGTGAAAAGAATCAACAACTACAGCAGCAACTTCCTGCTGCACATTAACGAGGAGGAAGAAGAATCTCAGGGGCGGAGATAAAGTACAACATGTTACTGCTTCAATACTTTACTGAAGGAACACTTTTAATGCAGGACTTGAAGTGGAGTATTAGTACTTTTACTGCAGCGAAGGATCTGAAAACTTCCTTCTTTAATCCTGGATATGAACATTGTATACAGTATATAAATACTGCATGTGTGAGCAGAAAACTACTGATCAGAGGACCTGTGGTCTAACCGTGTAGCTACGGCACAAGTTTGGCCTCTGAAACAGGTGCGATGGTGAAAGTAGTGAAATGCTTCGAGTGCAGCAGGTGACGAGCGGAGAGGACAGGAAACCTTATCAGGCTGAATTCTGGGCGGAGCAAAGTGCTCGTACCGACTTCCTGACATCAGCTCGCAGTTTGAAACCTGAGACCTCTGTACACCAACCAGCTGTCTGACGTTGTGAGCGTGTTGAAGGGGTCAGAAGGTGAAACAAAGAGACGGCGTCCGTCAGCGAGTTTCAGCTTCAGAGCAGGACGGAGACAGACGAGGAGGAGGAGGCTCAGCCAGGCGCGTTCAACGTTTCAACATCGGACATCACTTTCATTCTCTGTGTGTTGAGTACAAGGCCGAGACACAAAACACACAGCACCAATAACGCAATGAAACATTAGCCCCCCCGACAGAAAGAACAAACGTCACGGCAATTTATTAAAAAACAAACATGCAGATAAAAAATACTCTTAACCATCAGGCCTAGATGCATAATGCTGGTCTCCTTTGAAAGGTCAGAAGCTCAGGAATGTAAATCCATTGTACATTAATTATTTATTGTACCATTACAGACTACATGGAGAAAAACGATATTTTAATTCTCACCTGGTAAAAAGTTTTAATGCAATAAACCATCAAGCCATCATCAAATAGATTATAATGCAACTTCTAATACAGCTGGAATGCAACTGTAAATTATTATTTAAATATACCAGGCCAATGTCCCTATTTTGGCCATATTTACAGTTTAAATGTTGACTTTTATTGGGAGATATCTTGAAAACACTGTTTCTGTCCAAACAGCCACGTTCCAAATAACATAAAGCTTCCAAAACATTGAGATATTGAGAAGCGGAGGCCTGGGTACCCTTTAACCTCGTTTTGTGACATTTAGGGCCTGCGGTTAAGTTAAAAGTACTCGTTAACACTGGGAAACGCCACAGTTTGGCTAGGTTTAGGAAAAGATCGTGGTTTGGGTTAAAATAACTACAGTAAGAAAGTCAGTTAAATTACGTTACTTAACTAAAAACATTTAGTGTTGACTTTTTGTTTCTTTGGCCCACCCCAGCCGCCTCCTTACTGTTAAATCTTCTACAGCGACCTTTAGCGCTCATAAATGACGCTGCAGTGCGTTAAACTGACGGCGACGGGTCTTCAGCACCCCCGTTAATTTGATTTACCGCTGTTTTCTCCTTCGGTGAAACCTGGATTCAGCCCGAGGAGGACGTTCCTCTTTTTATTTTGGGTGGAGGTGTCTGAGCCGACGGCTTCGCTCTGATGGATGAAGATGTTTTCTCTGTGAGAGGCTGGCAGCGAGGGTCGTGACCGTGTTAATGAGGCAGAAAGTCTGCTGCTGACTGACAGGACGCAGCGGAGAGGAAAGAGACGAGCTCTTCCAGCAGTTAACACCGCCGCCACCTCTGAGCCTGGAAAACAAGCTTTGGAAATATTTTGGACACCAGTGAAGTATTCTCATTTTTTATTCCCAGCAGACGTGATGGCGACACGTTTCTTGTCTCGTGTGGTGGAACGTGCAGAGCTGATCACTTTAAAGGAGGATTCCCAGGATTTTTTAGGCGTCATCACCTTTTCGATTCAGCCAGTTTACAAAGTCATAAAGTTCTGAGAGAAACAATAAAAACACAGTCCATCCATAAGAGTCTGTTTGGGAGAACATGAACCATAAATAACATCAGGCCCGAGCATTGCCTAGCTCTACTCAGCCACACAAGCTCCACCAATCACAGCCCTGGAATGCAAAGCCCAGAAAAATAAGTTTTCTCCTCGGCGAGGCCGCAGAGGAAACGCGAAGGTGAATCAAATCAAATCCTTTTTCACCTCCTCGTGATGGAAAACATGCTGAAACCCTCCTGCTGAGTCTGGATCCTGGTTCTGTCTCCTGTGGCGGGTCTTTGACCTCGGTGTGATGAGCTGAACCACGCTCAGCGAGGATGACAGATTTTAGAGTCATCAGTCCAGAGAGTTCAGACCTCCCGTTGTTTGATTCCTGGGTTTGTCCATGCAGAGATCCTCGCTGATCGCTGGCAGGGCTGACGGGAGGCTGGGAGTCTTGGCCCCACGTCGAGAGCTGTGATCCAAGGCCTTTATTTTATCACGACGCTGGAGACAAAGATCCAGCAGCTCAGTGTCACACTTTACACCAGGAAACAAACATCTCTAATGCGAAGGGCTAAATGAGCCAGTAATAAATTATTGTGTAATCTGTTGTTGTTTCCATCTGAGAGGGGACATCCAGGACCTGAAGAGTCCAAACCAGAAAAAAGGAACGCTGTTGTAATAGACCAAATGTTTTCAAACCACGAGGCCCTAAAAGCCCCTCGTCTCGGACTCATAGCTGAAATGTGAACACAGTGTGACTTCCTGACTTCACTATCAGTGATCGTGAATCTGTCAAAATAAACACCCATAAATCTGCCTAGAGGCCAGAGAGACGCTGCAAACCTCCTGAGAATCTTCATGTTCTGAAGTTTTCTTCAGTATCACAGGTGACACATTTCTAATACGTGTTCTGCTCATTTAAAGGCAGGTGATGCTTATTTCCCATGGGTCCGTGTAGTAGGCCGTATGCAGCATCAGTTGACGGTAAGCAGGTATGCCCCGACTGTGAACCAGGAGACCGGGGTTTGTGTGAAAAAAAAAAAAAAAAAAAAAAAAAGTCATCATTCAATATTTCAATGCGATGCTTCGTACTGTTTTATTTTGAAAGTCTAACCGGACGTTGCAATGTATTGTTGCTAAACGTTGCTCAGAGCCTTAAACGTCTAAAAATGACGCTAAAGCGCCTTGACCAAGATTTAAAAAACATGGTAAGAAGAACGCACAGGTCAAAGATGCGTTTTATGTAGTCCATCTTCGGAACATTTGATGTAGCCTACAACTCGAACTGACTTCGGGAATGCGGCCCACGACAATTTACGATGGCTTCCGGGTCACGAAATTAACATAATGCAGAATTGAGGAATAAGATGTGTGATTCCCACAGGATATTGAGAGACTATGGTGGGCGGACCTTTTTAAAGTTAAAAGCATTTATTTGGTGCAAAGTGAAGAGGCGATCTGTGAAGATTTGTACGCTTGTAAACAGTGGTGTGCTCTAGTGAACTATTTGATGATCAACCATTGCAGAGCTATAAAAAGGATCCAACCCTAAATCAAAGAATAGAAAATAGAATTAAAGCTGCAAGCAGCGTTGGGCGGGCCCTCGCACTTGTAAGCGCGTCCGCGTGAGCCGGCCGAGTTGCATATCTGGAGCTCTGCCGGTGCGGCTGTGAATTTGCTACGCGGTTATGTCGCCGCCATGAAGGTGCTATATGTCACTTCCTGTGTCCCCTATGTGGAGCTACTAGCACTTGCCGCTATGAATATAAATCGGTATTGCGTGTAGATGTCTGCGGGGTCGGGAGAGTTATCAAGCACGCAAAGTTTGGTTCAGATGTGGCATGTACACTGAACAATAATGTACCCAAACAATAAAATAAATTCCTTTTATATTTCCCTGCCTTGTTGTTTAGTGTACTACAGAGGAAGAATGTGAGAACAGCACACATTTCATCGTTACTGTGTGCTGTACCGCAGTTCTGTGTCCAGCATGCAGCAAACTGAAAGCACCTGTCGGAGCGTCTACGTGAAAAGAGAAGGAAGACATGTGGTAGTGTCTTCGAGTGTTAAACACCTCAGCGCACTGAAGGAAGCCATCTGACTGTGTGAGGGGCAAGATCGTTGATGTCTGCAGGCAGAGTAGCCTAGAGCTCTCCTGTCTGACTGGTCCACCAATAGCAGAGAAGATGACCCCTTGAGACACAGCCCCTCCTCATTTGCATAATGAGGCAGAAATGCATACAAATTTAAAAAGGACAGGCAGAAATAAATACCATGGGTGAAAAAAATAAGGTAAAAATACAAAGGAAGAATAAAACAGACAAAAATATTAAAACACACAATAAAAATATTAAAAAAATTAGTAATAAATAAAGTGAAGATTATAAGGAGAATAAATAAATAAGGTATTAAACAAAGGTGAATAAGTAAAGGCACTAATTAAAATATACATTTATGTCTCCTTGTATAATTTAATTAATACCAACATTTATTATTTACTTTTTTTTTGTGTATTTAATTGGAGCTTATTATTTATTGAGCATTTATTTATTTCTGTATTTATTTCTGACTGTGTCAGGATCGGTCCTCCATAGCGGGGTGGGAGAGTTATCAAGCACGTAAAGTTGGTTCAGATGTGAATGTACACTGAAGTTACAACAACTTCCTGTGTCATGGCGAAGACTTGATCTTTGACGCCACGCCACGGACACACCCATTGACGAAAACTCGCAAATAGCACAACTTTTCATCTTCAATGCTTTAGAAGGCACAGCACAAATTTGAAGTCGGTCGGACTAAATCCCTAGGAGGAGTTCGTTAAAGTACGAAGTGTGTAAATCATCCAAAATTTGACGTAAAATTCAAAATGGCCGACTTCCTGTTGTTTTAGGGCATCGCTCCAAGAGGCTTTTTGTGCGTCTGGACAAGATACACGTACCACAGAAAATTCGTGCACGTAGGTGAAACGTGCGGCGGGGGCTGCTTCGTTAAAAGTCACTTCCTGTTGCCAGCAGGTGGCGCTATGACTGTGGGTGAATGTCAGCATGTACATGTGTTCAGGGCGGGACTCTCATCCTACATGTACAGTTTGGTGCAGATGTGAGCATGTACACTGAAGTTACGACAACTTCCGTGTCATGGCGAAGAGTTGATCTTTGACGCCACGCCACGGACACCCATTGACGAAAACTTGCAAATAGCACAACTTTTCATCTTCAATGCCTTTAGAAGGCACAGCAGAAATTTGAGGTCGGTCGGACTAAATCCCTAGGAGGAGTTCGTTAAAGTACGAAGTGTGTAAATCATCCAAAATTTGACGTAAAATTCAAAATGGCCGATCCTGTTGGGTTTAGGCTATGGCTCCAAGAGACTTTTTGTGCGTCTGGACAAGATACACGTACCACAGAAAATTCGTGCACGTAGGTGAAACGTGCGGCGGGGGCTGCTTCGTTAAAGGTCACTCCTGTTGCCAGCAGGTGGCGCTATGACTGTGGGTGAATGTCGGCATGTACATGTGTTCAGGGCGGGACTCTCATCCTAGATGTACAGTTTGGTCCAGATGTGAGCATGTACACTGAAGTTACAAAACTTCCTGTTTCATGCGAATCATCGACGCCACGGACACGCCCATTGACGAAAACGCGCAAATAGCACAACTTTTCATCGTCAATGCCTTTAGAAGGCACAGCAGAAATTTGACGTCGATCCGACTAAATCCCTAGGAGGAGTTCGTTAAAGTACGAAGTGTGTAAATCATCCAAAAATGGCCGTAAAATTCAAAATGGCCGACTTCCTGTTGACTTTAGGCTATGGGTTCTTGAGGCTTTTTGTGCGTCTTGATACGATACATGTCCCCAGAAAATTTCGTACATGTAGGTTGAACGTGAACGAGGGGCTAATTTTCCAATTTTCTAGGTGGCGCTAGCGAGTCATTTTGCAACGCCCATGTGCGAAACTTGTAGAATACGAAATTTTTCACCGGTTCTGACATGTTTGCAAATTTTGGTGAGTTTTCGAGTATGTTTAGGCCAGTCATTTGGGCCTACTTTGCAGAAAAAAAAAAAAAAAAAAAAAAAAATTAAAGCTGCAAGCAGCGTTGGGCGGGCCCTCGCACTTGTAGCGCGTCCGGCGTGAGCCGGCCGAGTTGCACATTCTGGAGCTCTGCCGGTGCGGCTGTGAATTTCCTACGCGGTTCCGACGCCGCATGAAGGTGCTATATGTCACTTCCTGTGTCCCCTATGTGGAGCTACATAGCACTTGCCGCTATGAATATAAATCGGTATTGGTGTGTAGATGTCTGCGGGGTGGGAGAGTTATCAAGCACGTAAAGTTTGTTTCAGATGTGAGCATGTACACTGAACAATAATGTACCCAAACAATAAAATAAATTCCTTTTATATTTCCCTGCCTTGTTGTTTATGTGTACATACAGAGGAAGAATGTGAGAACAGCACACATTTCATCGTTACTGTGTGTTAGAGCATGGGAGAACAGTGGATACTTTTAATACAGCCCACACCCCTAATACTGTGTAACTATAACAAGTAGAGAACAGAAGAAAAAGATGTTCTTTCTTTACAACTGTCTGCATAGCTTATTCATATTGTGTAATGAATGAAAATAAATAGGCCTACTAGGCTCCTCTCTACTTTGACATTTAAGATTAGCTGTTTGATCCACCTTCATACACATGTGACATTACTGTACAACTTGAGAAAGGTGAGTTGTTTTCTGCTCCAGCCTGCCTAAAAGAAAAGCGTTTTGGGATTAAATGGACTTTATTAGCTGCTGCAGTGCAGGATGAACTCAGAATAGACCCATTTCTCACCTTATTATTCTAAATCATGCAACGAAGAAGAAGAAATGCATAATAAATCCTGGGACAAAATCTGTCCACAAATACTGTACAGCATGTAGTCTGATGAACAAGACTTGTGTTATAGCTGACTTGGGCAGTGAAATGTTTAATTTTTTAATTCATGTGGTCATAGTTGTCCACAACTCAAATCAGAATATAAGAAGAAATGTTTTATACCACCTCAAGAAGGCTTCCTATCAGAAAGGTAGGAAGGTATTTCAAATGTACAACTGCAGTACTTAAATCTAAGTAAAGTAATTTCCCTGACATTACTTACGCATGTAACAGGTTTTATACTTCCTGTGAGTATAATCCAATCAATCTTATTTTCATACTGTATATCCGTTGTGTAATTTGATAAATTGTGTTGTATGTGTGCATCGTACTGAGACTTCAGCCTCTTCAGAGAAGACTCTGACTGCAACATGCGTCTTTGTAAAGAGAGAAACGGACAGAAAAAGTCTCTAACTCTGCCTGTCAGCTCGCTCTGCTCCGTTAAAACTGAATTTACCATACAGAATTGAATACGAGTGCACTCCAGATTTAGCTGCAGCCAGCTGACCGTGTGCTTCTCCCTATACCGCAGTTCTGTGTCCATGCATGCAGCAAACTGAAAGCACTGTCTGTCGGAGCGTCTACGTGAAAAGAGAAGGAAGACATTGCTGGTAGTATTGTCTTCAGAGTTGTTAAACACCTCAGCGCACTGAAGGAAGCCATCTGACTGTGTGAGGGGCAAGATCGTTGATGTCTGCAGGCAGAGTAGGAGCTCTCCTGTCTGACTGGTCCACCAATAGCAGAGAAGATGACCCCTTGAGACACAGCCCCTCCTCATTTGCATAATGAGGCAGAAATGCATACAAAAATTTAAAAAGACAGGCAGAAATAAATACCATGGGTGAAAATAAATAAGGTAAATAAATACAAAGGAAGAATAAAACAGACAAAAATATTAAAACACACACATAAATAAATACATTAAAAAAATTAGTAATAAATAAAGTTGAATAAACAATAAGGTAATTATAACAAAGGTGAATAAGTAAAGGCACTAATTAAAATATAACATTTATGTCTCCTTGTATAATTTAATTACTACCTACATTTATTTATTTACTTTATTTTTTGTGTATTTAATTGGATGCTTATTTATTTATTGAGCATTTATTTATTTCTGTATTTATTTCTGACTGTGTCAGGATCGGTCCTCCATACGGGGTGGGAGAGTTATCAAGCACGTAAAGTTTGGTTCAGATGTGAGCATGTACACTGAAGTTACAACAACTTCCTGTGTCATGGCGAAGACTTGATCTCTGACGCCACGCCACGGACACACCCATTGACGAAAACTCGCAAATAGCACAACTTTTCATCTTCAATGCCTTTAGAAGGCACAGCACAAATTTGAAGTCGGTCGGACTAAATCCCTAGGAGGAGTTCGTTAAAGTACGAAGTGTGTAAATCATCCAAAATTTGACGTAAAATTCAAAATGGCCGACTTCCTGTTGGTTTTAGGGCATCGCTCCAAGAGGCTTTTTTGTGCGTCTGGACAAGATACACGTACCACAGAAAATTCGTGCACGTAGGTGAAACGTGCGGCGGGGGCTGCTTCGTTAAAAGTCACTTCCTGTTGCCAGCAGGTGGCGCTATGACTGTGGGTGAATGTCAGCATGTACATGTGTTCAGGGCGGGACTCTCATCCTACATGTACAGTTTGGTCCAGATGTGAGCATGTACACTGAAGTTACGACAACTTCCGTGTCATGGCGAAGAGTTGATCTTTGACGCCACGCCACGGACACGCCCATTGACGAAAACTTGCAAATAGCACAACTTTTCATCTTCAATGCCTTTAGAAGGCACAGCAGAAATTTGAGGTCGGTCGGACTAAATCCCTAGGAGGAGTTCGTTAAAGTACGAAGTGTGTAAATCATCCAAAATTTGACGTAAAATTCAAAATGGCCGACTTCCTGTTGGTTTAGGCATGGCTCCAAGAGGCTTTTTTGTGCGTCTGGACAAGATACACGTACCACAGAAAATTCGTGCACGTAGGTGAAACGTGCGGCGGGGGCTGCTTCGTTAAAAGTCACTTCCTGTTGCCAGCAGGTGGCGCTATGACTGTGGGTGAATGTCAGCATGTACATGTGTTCAGGGCGGGACTCTCATCCTACATGTACAGTTTGGTCCAGATGTGAGCATGTACACTGAAGTTACGACAACTTCCGTGTCATGGCGAAGAGTTGATCTTTGACGCCACGCCACGGACACGCCCATTGACGAAAACTTGCAAATAGCACAACTTTTCATCTTCAATGCCTTTAGAAGGCACAGCACAAATTTGAGGTCGGTCGGACTAAATCCCTAGGAGGAGTTCGTTAAAGTACGAAGTGTGTAAATCATCCAAAATTTGACGTAAAATTCAAAATGGCCGACTTCCTGTTGTTTAGGCTATGGCTCCAAGAGACTTTTTTGTGCGTCTGGACAAGATACACGTACCACAGAAAATTCGTGCACGTAGGTGAAACGTGCGGCGGGGGCTGCTTCGTTAAAAGTCACTTCCTGTTGCCAGCAGGTGGCGCTATGACTGGGTGAATGTCAGCATGTACATGTGTTCAGGGCGGGACTCTCATCCTACATGTACAGTTTGGTCCAGATGTGAGCATGTACACTGAAGTTACGACAACTTCCGTGTCATGGCGAAGAGTGATCTTTGACGCCACGCCACGGACACGCCCATTGACGAAAACTTGCAAATAGCACAACTTTTCATCTTCAATGCCTTTAGAAGGCACAGCACAAATTTGAGGTCGGTCGGACTAAATCCCTAGGAGGAGTTCGTTAAAGTACGAAGTGTGTAAATCATCCAAAATTTGACGTAAAATTCAAAATGGCCGACTTCCTGTTGGTTTAGGCTATGGCTCCAAGAGACTTTTTTGTGCGTCTGGACAAGATACACGTACCACAGAAAATTCGTGCACGTAGGTGAAACGTGCGGCGGGGGCTGCTTCGTTAAAGGTCACTTTCTGTTGCCAGCAGGTGGCGCTATGACTGTGGGTGAATGTCGGCATGTACATGTGTTCAGGGCGGGACTCTCATCCTACATGTACAGTTTGGTCCAGATGTGAGCATGTACACTGAAGTTACAACAACTTCCTGTTTCATGCGAATCATCGACGCCACGGACACGCCCATTGACGAAAACGCGCAAATAGCACAACTTTTCATCGTCAATGCCTTTAGAAGGCACAGCAGAAATTTGACGTCGATCCGACTAAATCCCTAGGAGGAGTTCGTTAAAGTACGAAGTGTGTAAATCATCCAAAAATGGCCATAAAATTCAAAATGGCCGACTTCCTGTTGACTTTAGGCTATGGGTTCTTGAGGCTTTTTTGTGCGTCTTGATGATACATGTCCCCAGAAAATTTCGTACATGTAGGTTGAACGTGAACGAGGGGCTAATTTTTTCCAATTTTCTAGGTGGCGCTAGCGAGTCATTTTGCAACGCCCATGTGCGAAACTTGTAGAATACGAAATTTTTCACCGGTTCTGACATGTTTGCAAATTTTGGTGAGTTTTCGAGTATGTTTAGGCCATGTCATTTGGCCTACTTTGCAGAAAAAAAAAAAAAAAAAAAAAAAAAAAAAAAATTAAAGCTGCAAGCAGCGTTGGGCGGGCCCTCGCACTTAGTAGCGCGTCCGCGCGTGAGCCGGCCGAGTTGCATATTCTGGAGCTCTGCCGGTGCGGCTGTGAATTTCCTACGCGGTTCCGACGCCGCATGAATGTGCTATATGTCACTTCCTGTGTCCCCTATGTGGAGCTACATAGCACTTGCCGCTATGAATATAAATCGGTATTGACGTGTAGATGTCTGCGGGGTGGGAGAGTTATCAAGCACGTAAAGTTTGTTTCAGATGTGAGCATGTACACTGAACAATAATGTACCCAAACAATAAAATAAATTCCTTTTATATTTCCCTGCCTTGGTTTATGTGTACATACAGAGGAAGAATGTGAGAACAGCACACATTTCATCGTTACTGTGTGTTAGAGCATGGGAGAACAGTGGATACTTTTAATACAGCCCACACCCCTAATACTGTGTAACTATAACAAGTAGAGAACAGAAGAAAAAGATGTTCTTTCTTTACAACTGTCTGCATAGCTTATTCATATTGTGTAATGAATGAAAATAAATAGGCCTACTAGGCTCCTCTCTACTTTGACATTTAAGATTAGCTTGTTTGATCCACCTTCATACACATGTGACATTACTGTACAACTTGAGAAAGGTGAGTTGTTTTCTGCTCCAGCCTGCCTAAAAGAAAAGCGTTTTTGGGATTAAATGGACTTTATTAGCTGCTGCAGTGCAGGATGAACTCAGAATAGACCCATTTCTCACCTTATTATTCTAAATCATGCAACGAAGAAGAAGAAATGCATAAGAAATCCTGGGACAAAATCTGTCCACAAATACTGTACAGCATGTAGTCTGATGAACAAGACTTGTGTTATAGCTGACTTGGGCAGTGAAATGTTTTTTTAATTCATGTGGTCATAGTTGTCCACAACTCAAATCAGAATATAAGAAGAAATGTTTTATACCACCTCAAGAAGGCTTCCTATCAGAAAGGTAGGAAGGTATTTCAAATGTACAACTGCAGTACTTAAATCTAAGTAAAGTAATTTCCCTGACATTTTTGTGTTACTTTACTTTTAATAGACCCATGTAAGAGGTTTTATACTTCCTGTGAGTATAATCCAATCAATCTTATTTTCATACTGTATATCCGTTGTGTAATTTGATAAATTGTGTTGTATGTCGTGCTCGCATCTCAGAGAAGACTCTGACTGCAACATGCGTCTTTGTAAAGAGAGAAACGGACAGAAAAAGTCTCTAACTCTGCCTGTCAGCTCGCTCTGCTCCGTTAAAACTGAATTTACCATACAGAATTGAATACGAGTGCACTCCAGATTTAGCTGCAGCCAGCTGACCGTGTGCTTCTCCCTATACCGCAGTTCTGTGTCCATGCATGCAGCAAACTGAAAGCACTGTCTGTCGGAGCTTCTACGTGAAAAGAGAAGGAAGACATTGCTGGTAGTATTGTCTTCAGAGTTGTTAAACACCTCAGCGCACTGAAGGAAGCCATCTGACTGTGTGAGGGGCAAGATCGTTGATGTCTGCAGGCAGAGTAGGAGCTCTCCTGTCTGACTGGTCCACCAATAGCAGAGAAGATGACCCCTTGAGACACAGCCCCTCCTCATTTGCATAGTGAGGCAGAAATGCATACAAAAATTTAAGACAGGCAGAAAAAATACCATGGGTGAAAATAAATAAGGTAAATAAATACAAAGGAAGAATAAAACAGACAAAAATATTAAAACACACACATAAATAAATACATTAAAAAAATTTGTAATAAATAAAGTTGAATAAACAAATAAGGTAATTATAACAAAGGTGAATAAGTAAAGGCACTAAAATATACATTTATGTCTCCTTGTATAATTTAATTACTACCTACATTTATTTATTAATTTTTTGTGTATTTAATTGGATGCTTATTTATTTATTGAGCATTTATTTATTTCTGTATTTATTTCTGACTGTGTCAGGATCGGTCCTCCATAGCGGGGTGGGAGAGTTATCAAGCACGTAAAGTTTGGTTCAGATGTGAGCATGTACACTGAAGTTACAACAACTTCCTGTGTCATGGCGAAGACTTGATCTCTGACGCCACGCCACGGACACACCCATTGACGAAAACTCGCAAATAGCACAACTTTTCATCTTCAATGCCTTTAGAAGGCACAGCACAAATTTGAAGTCGGTCGGACTAAATCCCTAGGAGGAGTTCGTTAAAGTACGAAGTGTGTAAATCATCCAAAATTTGACGTAAAATTCAAAATGGCCGACTTCCTGTTGATTTTAGGGCATCGCTCCAAGAGGCTTTTTTGTGCGTCTGGACAAGATACACGTACCACAGAAAATTCGTGCACGTAGGTAAACGTGCGGCGGGGGCTGCTTCGTTAAAAGTCACTTCCTGTTGCCAGCAGGTGGCGCTATGACTGTCTGTGAATGTCAGCATGTACATGTGTTCAGGGCGGGACTCTCATCCTACATGTACAGTTTGGTCCAGATGTGAGCATGTACACTGAAGTTACGACAACTTCCGTGTCATGGCGAAGAGCTGATCTTTGACGCCACGCCACGGACACGCCCATTGACGAAAACTTGCAAATAGCACAACTTTTCATCTTCAATGCCTTTAGAAGGCACAGCACAAATTTGAGGTCGGTCGGACTAAATCCCTAGGAGGAGTTCGTTAAAGTACGAAGTGTGTAAATCATCCAAAATTTGACGTAAAATTCAAAATGGCCGACTTCCTGTTGATTTTAGGGCATCGCTCCAAGAGGCTTTTTTGTGCGTCTGGACAAGATACACGTACCACAGAAAATTCGTGCACGTAGGTAAAACGTGCGGCGGGGGCTGCTTCGTTAAAAGTCACTTCCTGTTGCCAGCAGGTGGCGCTATGACTTGTGAATGTCAGCATGTACATGTGTTCAGGGCGGGACTCTCATCCTACATGTACAGTTTGGTCCAGATGTGAGCATGTACACTGAAGTTACGACAACTTCCGTGTCATGGCGAAGAGCTGATCTTTGACGCCACGCCACGGACACGCCCATTGACGAAAACTTGCAAATAGCACAACTTTTCATCTTCAATGCCTTTAGAAGGCACAGCACAAATTTGAGGTCGGTCGGACTAAATCCCTAGGAGGAGTTCGTTAAAGTACGAAGTGTGTAAATCATCCAAAATTTGACGTAAAATTCAAAATGGCCGACTTCCTGTTTTTAGGCTATGGCTCCAAGAGGCTTTTTTGTGCGTCTGGACAAGATACACGTACCACAGAAAATTCGTGCACGTAGGTGAAACGTGCGGCGGGGGCTGCTTCGTTAAAGGTCACTTTCTGTTGCCAGCAGGTGGCGCTATGACTGTGGGTGAATGTCGGCATGTACATGTGTTCAGGGCGGGACTCTCATCCTATGTACAGTTTGGTCCAGATGTGAGCATGTACACTGAAGTTACAACAACTTCCTGTTTCATGCGAATCATCGACGCCACGGACACGCCCATTGACGAAAACTCGCAAATAGCACAACTTTTCATCGTCAATGCCTTTAGAAGGCACAGCAGAAATTTGACGTCGATCCGACTAAATCCCTAGGAGGAGTTCGTTAAAGTACGAAGTTGTAAATCATCCAAAAATGGCCATAAAATTCAAAATGGCCGACTTCCTGTTGACTTTAGGCTATGGGTTCTTGAGGCTTTTTTGTGCGTCTTGATACGATACATGTCCCCAGAAAATTTCGTACATGTAGGTTGAACGTGAACGAGGGGCTAATCATTCCAATTTTCTAGGTGGCGCTAGCGAGTCATTTTGCACGCCCATGTGCGAAACTTGTAGAATACGAAATTTTCACCGGTTCTGACATGTTTGCAAATTTTGGTGAGTTTTCGAGTATGTTTAGGCCATGTCATTTGGGCCTACTTTGCAGAAAAAAAAAAAAAAAAAAAAAAAAAAAAAAAAAAAAAATAATCCGAGCAATTCAATAGGGACCTCGCACGGTCGTGCTCGGGCCTAATTAAAGCTGCAAGCAGCGTTGGGCGGGCCCTCGCACGTAGCGCGTCCGCGCGTGAGCCGGCCGAGTTGCATTCTGGAGCTCTGCCGGTGCGGCTGTGAATTTCCTACGCGGTTCCGACGCCGCATGAAGGTGTTATATGTCACTTCCTGTGTCCCCTATGTGGAGCTACATAGCACTTGCCGCTATGAATATAAATCGGTATTGGTGTGTAGATGTCTGCGGGGTGGGAGAGTTATCAAGCACGTAAAGTTTGTTTCAGATGTGAGCATGTACACTGAACAATAATGTACCCAAACAATAAAATAAATTTTTTATATTTCCCTGCCTTGTTTATGTGTACATACAGAGGAAGAATGTGAGAACAGCACACATTTCATCGTTACTGTGTGTTAGAGCATGGGAGAACAGTGGATACTTTTAATACAGCCCACACCCCTAATACTGTGTAACTATAACAAGTAGAGAACAGAAGAAAAAGATGTTCTTTCTTTACAACTGTCTGCATAGCTTATTCATATTGTGTAATGAATGAAAATAAATAGGCCTACTAGGCTCCTCTCTACTTTGACATTTAAGATTAGCTTGTTGATCCACCTTCATACACATGTGACATTACTGTACAACTTGAGAAAGGTGAGTTGTTTTCTGCTCCAGCCTGCCTAAAAGAAAAGCGTTTTGGGATTAAATGGACTTTATTAGCTGCTGCAGTGCAGGATGAACTCAGAATAGACCCATTTCTCACCTTATTATTCTAAATCATGCAACGAAGAAGAAGAAATGCATAAAATCCTGGGACAAAATCTGTCCACAAATACTGTACAGCATGTAGTCTGATGAAGACTTGTGTTATAGCTGACTTGGGCAGTGAAATGTTTTTTTAATTCATGTGGTCATAGTTGTCCACAACTCAAATCAGAATATAAGAAGAAATGTTTATACCACCTCAAGAAGGCTTCCTATCAGAAAGGTAGGAAGGTATTTCAAATGTACAACTGCAGTACTTAAATCTAAGTAAAGTAATTTCCCTGACATTTGTGTTACTTTATTTAATAGAC
>NW_024042620.1:0-14886 GCF_014851395.1 Micropterus salmoides | reverse complement strand
GCTGGCAAGGCTTGATAGATTCTATGGATTTAAGCATCAATTAAGCATGTTTAGAGAATGTTCAATAAGTCCGGTTTGTTTTTCCGATCACAGCTTGATAAAATGTGTTGTAGCAAAAAGTTTTGTCAAATCAAAAAGTACTTATTGGCATTTTAACAATAATTTATTATCTGACTTTTTTTTTAGAGAAGTTTTTAAAGAGTTCTGGACAAATGCTAAAGCTATGAAATCATCTTTCTTAACATTGCAGCAGTGGTGGGATTTTGTTAAAATACAAATCAAACAATTGTGTCAACAATATACTCAAAACGCCACAAGAGACAAAAATACCTCAATGAGTATGTTAGAAGAAGAGTTGATGAAGCTACAAGAGCTTGCAGAGTCCACAAAAGATGCCACCCATATAGAGCACATAAAAAGGAAAAAAAAAATATTATCTGACATGCTAGGTTGTGCAACACAAGGTGCTATCATTAGATCCCGTTTTCAAAGTGCAGAATTAATGGATGCTCCTTCTAAATTCTTTTTCAGTCTAGAAAAAAAGAATGGACAGAAAAAGTTCATTCATGCCTTGCAGTCCGAAGAAGGGGATTTGTTGACAAATCCCTCAGATATTAGGAAGAGAGCTGTACTTTTTTACAAAGAGTTGTACAAAAGTGAAATTTCTGAAGAGCAAGATGATAATTAGAATTTTTTTGAAAATTTACCTCAGATAACTAAAAATGCAAATGAGGAAATTAGTAGAACTTTGAGTTTAGTTGAGCTCGAAAATGCCCTTAAAAGAATGGAAAATGGAAAAGCACCAGGTATTGATGGGATTACAACTGAATTTTATAAATCTTTTTGGGTAGAAATAGGTCCAGAATTATTAACAGTTTTTAATGAGAGTCGGGCAGATGGACAACTGCCTAGAAGCTGCCGTAGAGCAATTATTACTTTATTGCCTAAAAAGGAGATTTAAACGACATCAAAAATTGGAGACCAGTAAGTTTATTGTGTAATGACTATAAAATATTGTCTAAAGCTTTGGCAATCAGATTGGGGGAAGTCATTGAATCGATTATTCATCCAGATCAGTCATATTGCGTACCAGGAAGGAGAATCTTGTTCTTGATAATGTTTCTTTTATCAGAGATATTTTTTACTGTGGAAAAATTTTTAACGTAGATTTTGGTATGATAGCAATCGATCAAGAGAAGGCTTTCGACAGAGTCGAGCATATTTATTTATGGAGTGTTTTAAAAGCCTTTGGTTTTAGTTCGGAGTTTATTGAAGTGATTAAGATGATGTATTGTGGCGTTGAGAGTATATTAAAGATTAATGGTGACTTATACTCTCCATTTAGTGTCTACAGGGGTGTCAGACAAGGCTGTCAGGCATGTTGTACACCTTAGCCATAGAACCCCTGTTAAAAAAACTAAGATCTAATGTGTGTGGACTGTGTATGCCAAATTGTGCTACTGTTAAGTAGTAAGTTATCAGCATACGCTGATGATGTCATTGTCATAATCAGTGAACCCAACGATGTCAATGTGATGTTGAAGATTTTAGATGATTTTAAAACTCTTTCTTCAGCAAAGGTTAACTGGGAAAAAAGTGAAGCCATACTAGTTGGAAAATGGCCAAAAGGTGAACCAAGGGTTCCTGATGGACTAAACTGGACAAGAGATGGTTTTAAATATCTAGGAGTCTTTGTAGGAGATGAAAATGTTGTAAAAAAGAATTTTGAAGGCACTGTTGAAAAGATCAAAGGGTGACTGGATAAGTGGAGGTTTTTACTCCCTAAAATTTCCTATAAAGGCAGAATTTTGATCATAAACAATCTGGTTGCCTCTGCACTTTTACACCGCCTAGCCTGTATAGATCCCCCAGTAGATGTACTGACGAAAATCCAGTCAATGTTAATCGATTTCTTCTGGGACAGAATGCACTGGGTATCAAAAAGTGTGTTGTATTTATCAAAAGACGAAGGAGGACTTGGGATGATACACTTGCAGAGCAGAACGGCTGCATTTCGTCTGCAATACGTACAGAGACTTTTGAAGTACTCCTCAGAGTCCAGTTGGAGGGCGGCTGCCTGTGCGATCCTCCGGAATATCGAAGGGCTAGGACTGGACAAAACTTTATTCTGGTTGGACTCTCAAAGACTGAAAATATCTAATTGTCCAGTTTTTTATCGTAACTTATTAAAAGTTTGGTCTCTGTTTAAGAAAAGTAGGGAAATCAATGTTGCTTCTCTGTTTTGGCTACTTCGAGAACCATTGGCTCACATTTGGATTTATCATGTGAGTTTTCTTTTGCCATACCAGAAAGGACTTTGTGTAACGCCAAGCTGACAGAAATTGGTCATCTACATCAAAAGCAGGACCTGCTTTTAGGAATGTGACTGTGATTGCTGAGCATCTAGGACTCAAATCATGCCGTATAGTAGAAAAAGCACTTGAAAAGTGGAGATCGGCCCTCACTGAGGAAGAGACAGAACTGCTGGATCATTACTCACAGGGGTTAATAAACCCTGATTGTAAAGACCCTTTTCCGAAGTTGGGTATTTCTCCCATTTTGGGAGAACACAACAGCATGTTTTTACATTGTAAAGAAATGATTGTGGGTTCAAATGTTGTACTTGGGAAAGAATTGTACAAGGTTTGTGTAAAAGTTTTTAATAAGAAATGTTTAGATAACAAGTGTGATACACCATGGCGAAATATACTTAATCTTGCTGTCGATGAAAGCCAGAATGGAGAGCCTTGTATAAGTCACCATTAATCAAAAAAACTGGGGATTTACAGTGGAGAGTGTTACATGGTGCTATTGCAGTAAATGCATTCGTCTCCTTGATCAATTCTGAAGTGACTGAAGGCTGCCCTTTTGTTTGGAAAAAGAGACTATTTTTCATGCTTTTATGCACTGTGGGAGGTTAAAACCTTTATTTGATATTTAGAGAAAATGTTTTGATTCTTTTAATGAGTTTTTTCAATGAAAGTGTTTATTTGTGGATTTAAATATGTGAAGAAATTTTCGTCATAAGTGTCAGTTGTTGAATTTCTTGATAGGTCAGGCAAAAATGGTGATTTATACCACAAGGAAAGAAAAAATTGAGCAAAATGTTTGTAACAGTTTGGTAGCAATTTTTATAAAATTAGTCAAATCTAGGATTTTGATTGATTATCATTATTATAGATTAATGCATGATTTTTTATCCTTTGAGGTAAGATGGTGTCTAAATAAGTGAAATTGTTGAAGAAAAGTTGCTGTTTTCTATCTTTTAAGATTTTTTATTGGTCTTTAAATTAATGATGTTGTTTGGCAGTTTGTAATAGTTATTGTGTATATTGCAATTAAAAAGGGTTTTGAAAATCAAATCTCTCTCTCTCTCTCTCTCTCTCTCTCTCTCTCTCTCTCTCTTCTGAGTCTAAAGTCTGAATGTCAGAGTGAAACTCGGCTGTGGGTGGAGATATTCTCTTATTCAGTCAGACGTGTTCACACAGCACAAAATAACAAAATCACCAATAAGATGTCCTGTTTTATTGTCTTTCCAGGTTGGTGGTGGTTTGTTGCAGTTGCAGCTCTCTTAATAACTGTTGTTATTGTTGTTGCTCTCATCAGATGGAAGAAAACTAAAGGTGAGAGCAACCACAGATATTATAAACAAGAAGTTTTGATGAACCTGGATTTTTATTGTTGAAAAGTCGACTCTCTTTTGTCTCTTCAGGAAAAAAACCCCAGATGGATGAAAACACTGTGAGTTTTACGGCTGAGTAATCAAATGTTTCTACAGTTATGACAGAGCTGAATCAGCTGCTCTCTGACAGAGTCATCCAAATCTAAACAGCCTTCACAGAGTCAGTGTTTGACCACATGGAAGTAGACTCTGTTTGTTTGTTGTTTTCAGGGACGGAGCTTAAACCCTGCAGTGAGTCCAGAAAGCAGTCAGGACACGGTGAGATCTCACACTACACCCAGGACAAAGTGACACTCACTGTTTTTAGATTTGTTGTTCAAAATGTAGCTCTATGAGACACACAGTGACTCTTGAATCTAAGTTCTTTCTGCAAGAGAAGAAGTGGGGAGTCTGATGATGCAGCTGGACGACACCAGAACAGACCAGAACACAATCAAGTCCACATGTTACTGAGCAGCCATTATGTTGTCTTCTCTGTGTAGGCTGATCCTGAAGATGGTGTTTCCTACGCCTCCATCAGCTACACCAGGAAGACCAACAGTAAAGGCCGGGTAAGCTGTCTGATTGGTTCTAGTGATGATGGCAGTGAATGAAAACACTTCTCTCATTTAATGTTGTGTAATTTCTGTGTTGTGCTGTTTGTCTCTTTTCCAGGTTCTGGGTAAAGATGGTGATGATGAAGATGATGCAGTGATCTACAGCAGCGTGAAAGCTTCCTCTTCTTCTGCTGGAGCCTCAGCTGATCCCAGCGACCTCTACGCCACCGTCAACTAACCAAACAAATAAGAGACCACAGTGTAGTTACAGCTCATATCATTACAGGTAATTTACACTGAGAACTGATAAATGTTTTATTATTTGAATTATTTTATGATAATATATGGGACATTTAGCTTGATGAACTTGCTGTCAGGCACTTTAATGTGCTAGTGCTGTGTTGTAGTTAAACATGTATTAGTTTTTACTGTTATTTCTGTATCAGCTGTTATTGTTTGAAATGCAGTCATTTTAACATCTATATTTCTGTAGAGGTTTAACACCTCCAGAGCTCTTTGCACCTTCTTCTTCTTCGTCTTCCTTTCATGTGGTGAAACGGGTCATTGTCACAAATACAAAGTGTGAACTTGAGGCTCAGTGTGAATCTAAATATAGTTTATTCTAACTGTCATGTTTCAGAGGAAACTGGCAGTGGTGAAGCCGTTCCTACGAGTCAGAGACAGGAAATATAAAGACCAAGTTCAGTTTTACTTGATCCAGGCAGGCAGAGTCAGAACAGCAGGTAATAATGCTGCATTTGACACATGAAGTTGGATTTTCCCAGTTTCCAGTCGTAAATTCCAACTTGAACGCCCCCTTAAGGAGACAGAGTGTTACACACTTCTCTGCGCTTCCATTTCAGCTTTTACCAAAACTTCATAGTGACGGCGTCTGCCCCCCCGACCATTTAAATTAATTAAATCAAAGATAAACTGAAGAGGAGCTGTGCATAAAACCCTAATAAAAATTAAACCCACTGCTGTAATAGTATAAAAGAAATTAAAGGTGTAAATGTATAAAAATATAACAGAATATGATGCAGTATTAAGCTGCAATTTTTGGACAATGCACGTTTGTTTTTTCTATATTTAAATTGCAAATAAACGTTTCTCAAAGCATTTTTATTTGTTAGTTCACATTTCTTGGTGCAAGCTATTTTTCAGAACATTATTAACAAATGCTCTCAAAAAGTGATGTGGACAAAATCAGCCATTTCAAAATGTGGTGGGGACACATGTCCCCAGTGTAAATGACATGTTGATTCCACATTCAGACTTAAGAGCACATGAACACAGAAAAACTCAGAAGAATGACTTCACAACTCGGGAAATGGGACGATCTGAGTTTTAGTTACCCACTAGATGAAACTAAAACTTAAGTGTTTTTATCTGCTTTAAAACACGTCTGGTTGTTAGACCGGTTCAGAAGCAGCTCTGCATGACGACTGTTGGAGCCTTTAGATCTTTTTCACAGCAGACGTGTTTAATTGTCAGGACTCTGAAACTGAAGCAGCTAAATGGAATCCAGCCATCATTAATTGTTCAATTTAAATCTGTTTTCCTGCTGTGCTGTGTCAAAATGTCTTGTATGAAAACAACAGATGTGTGTGTTTTGGTCAGGTTAGTATTGAATCTGGATATTTTCCCCTTCAGGCCAGTAGGGGCTGATTAATGTTATTGTGCAGGTCCTGACTGGGACATAATATAATGCTCCTGAACACTGAGTTGTTTTAGATCGAGGGAAGTTTCATCAACTGCAACAAGTCAAACTTTAAGTTCTCTGCATCTCACACTGTGAAATCATCTGTGTTTGTTTACTGAAGCCATCAGTTAGCAGCAAGCCAGTAGGACTGTCAACAAATCCCACGAAAAGTACTATTAAAACCAGTCAGTGACCTTCACTGCTGCACTGGGTGACACGTTCTGAAGAAAACAACATTTATCTTAACCAACAATCTTCACACGTCAACTTCCTCTTCTTCTTCTTTTAAGGAGATGAAACTCGTCATTGTCACAAACACACCGACAAGAATTTGGGGTCTCCGTCAGTCACTGTGGGTGAGAGATGTTACGACCCCTCCCCCTTCCTGCTTCCTTCTCCTGCAGGAGGCTGCAGGCAGGGAGGCTGATTGGGCAATCACCTGTGCAGCTCTCTTCAGAGCTTATTTAGCCAGGACTGATCAGTCTTTTGTTCTCTCTCCTCCTAAGTCAGCGTCTGACTGGGTTTGTTTTGTGTCTTTTTGGTTTATCCTGACCACACACACACACACACACTCATCCATTCACTGCTGACACAACTGATATTCATACTTTTCCACACAACATATTTTTGGTGATCATTTGACCCTTCTTTTACTTTTATTATAAATCCTACCATTTGCGTGCAAACCTGTTGTGTCTCACCTCCTTTTTGTCACGGGCTAAGAGCTGGCTTGTGACAAGTGGGGGCTCGTCTGGAACTTGTTGTTATTTGGTGTTGATCGGCTTGTTTTGTGTAGCATCCAGCTATTTTGGTATTTGTTTACCAGTCTGTGAGGTAAATGTCAGGTTTGGTTAGGTCAGTTAAAGCTCCGTAGGAGAGAGGTTCATGGTCCTTTTGTCAGTGGTTTAGCTCTGCTGGCTGAATTTGTTTTGTTGGACCTTAGCTGGGTTTTCTAGTGTGAGCAGGAGAACTTTCCCCTGTTAGGCTTAACAGCGATTTCCCTTCGTGGTGTGGTGGTTTAGGTGGCGGTGAACGTGGGTAGAGCTTTGCTCGGGAGCACCTCCGCGGCTGTGACGGGGTCACTGGCTTTCTGGTTGCCCTTTTTCACCCCACTGGTTTCGAGTGCATAAGTACCCTCCACAATTAGCTGCACGAAGACTAGGGGGGAGTTGGCTAGATAGTCATTGTTGAAGTTAGCATGGGTATAGGGGGAGTCTTCTGCTCAGGTAGCCCAGGGTTTTATCTGTAATGGAGGGCGTAGTGCATCATTTAAAACTGACACCTGCCGATATTGTCGTGCCAACGGTCATTGGAAGAATGATGCCCCGTGTTGAAAGTAGACAGGCTGTTTCTTCAACCATACAATTTAGACATACGCCATTTTAATGCCATGTGTTTCTTTTCCTATTCCTCTACTCTCTTTGTTTGTTTCCCTGTTCTTCCTCTTAAAGTGCTTGTTTCATTTATTTAATTTATATTTTATATATTATTTTTTTAACACACACACACACACACACACACACACACACACACACACACACACACACACACACACACACACACACACACACACACACACACACACACACAAGCTTACCGTTTTATTTATTTATTTTATTAAAATTTTTAATTCTTCATTTTTTTAACACACATATACGCTTTGATTGCTTTACGCTTTAATTACTTGTTTAATGAAATGTATGGGGTTGATTGTTCTTATGTTGTATGTATGATGCTTTGGCAATATTGTTGTTACACATTCATGCCAATAAAGCTAATTTGAATTGAATTTGAATTAAATGCAGCTTGATTAGTAAAGTATGGCACATGGGTAATGTGTTGATAAATTATGGATCAGCTTGATTATATTGTAACATGAATGGTTATGAGTGTATATT
This sequence comes from Micropterus salmoides, assembly GCF_014851395.1. NCBI lineage: Eukaryota > Metazoa > Chordata > Actinopteri > Centrarchiformes > Centrarchidae > Micropterus > Micropterus salmoides. The sequence goes on along the minus strand of NW_024042620.1, from coordinate 7,068 downwards.
GTACTGCTAACTGCTCTATGCCAAATTCAAGGTTCTTAGAAGAACCTTGTTCTTAAGGGGGGGATGTTACGACCCCTTCCTTCTCCTGCAGGAGGCTGCAGGCAGGGAGGCTGATTGGGCTGCACCTGTGCAGCTCTCTTCAGAGCTTATTTAGCCAGGACTGATCAGTGTTTTGTCTTCCAACCAACGATACTTCAACAAAACTACAAGGTAGTAACTCATCTTTCTCTGGAGTCTCTCTGTCTTCCTGTCAGCCTCTTTCTCTCCACATAATAAACATATGAATCTAACTTTTAAGTGTTTCATTTAGTTCTTGTTGATTTTTTTCTGTTCTACAGCTCGTGCAGATTGTTCTGCTCTGGACTACATAATGTTGGTTATGCGTGTGGCTGAACTCCTCCTAATTACTGTGATTACTGTTCTTCTCATCAGAGCTCGAGGTGAGAACATTCAGACCAACATTTGTTCACACTGATTAACATAACCTGTAAGTTTAGAGCTGAAATATTTCTCTGTGATTTATTTACCTGGTAACCAGAGACTACCTGACAACAACACAGTGACCTACAGCAGCGTGAAAGCTTCCTCTTCTTCTGCTGGAGCCTCAGCTGATCCCAGCGACCTCTACGCCACCGTCAACAAACCAAACAAATAAGAGACCACAGTGTAGTTACAGCTCATATCATTACAGGTAATTTACACTGAGAACTGATAAATGTTTTATTATTTGAATTATTTTATGATAATATATGGGACATTTAGCTTGATGAACTTGCTGTCAGGCACTTTAATGTGCTAGTGCTGTGTTGTAGTTAAACATGTATTAGTTTTTACTGTTATTTCTGTATCAGCTTTATTGTTTGAAATGCAGTCATTTTAACACCTATATTTCTGTAGAGGTTTAACACCTCCAGAGCTCTTCGCACCTTCTTCTTCTTCGTCTTCCTTTCATGTGGTGAAACGGGTCATTGACACAAATAAAAAGTGTGAACTTGAGGCTCAGTGTGAATCTAAATATAGTTTATTCTAACTGTCATGTTTCAGAGGAAACTGGCAGTGGTGAAGCCGTTCCTACGAGTCAGAGACAGGAAATATAAAGACCAAGTTCAGTTTTACTTGATCCAGGCAGGCAGAGTCAGAACAGCAGGTAATAATGCTGCATTTGACACATGAAGTTGGATTTTCCCAGTTTCCAGTCGTAAATTCCAACTTGAACGCCCCCTTAAGGAGACAGAGTGTTACACACTTCTCTGCGCTTCCATTTCAGCTTTTACCAAAACTTCATAGTGACGGCGTCTGCCCCCCCGACCATTTAAATTAATTAAATCAAAGATAAACTGAAGAGGAGCTGTGCATAAAACTGTAATAAAAGTTAAAACCACTGCTGTAATAGTATAAAAGAAATTAAAGGTGTAAATGTATAAATAAATAACAGAATATGATGCAGTATTAGCTGCAATTTTTGGACAATGCACGTTTGTTTTTTCTATATTTAAATTGCAAATAAACGTTTCTCAAAGCATTTTTATTGTTAGTTCACATTTCTTGGTGCAAGCTATTTTTCAGAACAACATCAGCCATTTCAAAATGTGGTGGGGACACATGTCTCCAGTGTAAATGAGATTTGTTGATTCCACATTCAGACTTAAGAGCACATGAACACACCTGAAGTCAGAAGAATGACCATCTGAGTTTTAGTTACCCACTAGATGTAACTAAAACTTAAACACTGAACTGTATCACTTTCTATGAAGGTCATCGCTATAATGACTTATGCATATATTTAAACACGATATAATGCATCCATAAGACATTATAATAGTTGTTATAATCACTTACAAACGCATTAGGCGCTATAGCAAAGTTCATAATGTATTATGACCTTCTGATTTAATGTTTTATAACTAATAGTAACAGCAGTTTAACAATCTCCGACCATGTTCCATAACACATTATAACCACCGACTCTGCCTCCTTATGAATACACTTTAGTCACCATTTAGACTTAGTGATATAAAATGGAATAATAACTTATAGTAATGTTTAATGTTATATAGCGTGTCTTTGTTTGCTTTAAGTGTTAAAATATCTATCCCTGTATAATATATTACAGGTGGACATGATACCATATGAACTAATTATAAGAACTTATAACACATAATTGTTTGCTTTAAGTAAAGTGACACATTTAGCTCAGGAAAACAACTTTATACAGTGAAGAATGACACCTGACTGATTAAAGGAACAATCTGATGATTGCATATTTTTATTATTTTCAACAAATCCCACGAAAAGTACTATTAAAACCAGTCAGTGACCTTCACTGCTGCACTGGGTGACACGTTCTGAAGAAAACAACATTTATCTTAACCAACAATCTTCACACGTCAACTTCCTCTTCTTCTTCTTTTAAGGAGATGAAACTCGTCATTGTCACAAATACACCGGACTGAACAAACTGTGAACTTGAGCCTTAATATAGTTTGTTTGTTTCAGTGTTAGTTTGGCTCAGTGCAGAAACATATTCCTTTGTCTCGTGATCAGTGACTTTGTCGTATGTGTTTGTAGATGGTGGATCTTTGTCAGGCTGCTGTGACCTCTGACCTCTGACATCTTTACTGTTGGCTGCATCTCTTATTGCTGATCAAGAATTTGGGGAAGAATTTGATTCATAGGGAGAAAGAGAACTAATGAAAGCAGTTGATGATACTCAGTTAAATTTGGCTATGAGTTTAAGGACTAAAGATAATGGATCAGCAGACTATTGGACATCACTGATCACAGAATGCCTTGGTTTGCCTTACTGTGTGTTGCTGGCCTGTCTTGGCCTGTTGCACGGGTCCCCACGCTAGCTGCCCGATTCCTGGCTCTCTGCTAGGGAATTTTCCGGAGGTTCTCCGTGTCTGAATGAAGAAAAACAGTCCAGTGTTGACCGTCCTCGGCCTGGCAGTTAAGCTGTTCTGGTTTGGATGTCCTTTGGGTTACTGCTGGCAAGGCGGGCCCACGTGGCTGGGTCCGGGCTTCGGTGGGAGCAGTGTAAGGTAGCTCGACGGAATAACTTAAAAGAACTTGGTCGTTCTTTAATTAAAATTGTGTAACTTAACGGTCTGATAACTTTTAACAAACAAAAGAAATAAAAAAAGTTAGTAAGTTGCTGGAAACGAGGGAAAAGCCGAGGTTGCGCGCTTCGCGTGTGTGGCTTGAAACGAACAAAGAGCTTTCGCTGCAAGCCGGGCCGAACTTCTTAGGGCGTGCTGGGAGACGGGGCACGCTGTGCGCATGCCGAAGTGCACGGGAAGAGCGAAGAGGCCAAGAGAGCGTCGCTGCTTTTGTTTGTTGGGGCGTGGTTCCCAGAGGGGCAGTCCTTTGTTCCCCTGAGGGCTCGTTTCCGGTTTCCTGAGAGTCTTTTAATATGTCTATTCTAAAATCTATTTGCGCGTATTGTAATCAAATATCTTCCCACAATCAGACCTTAATTGTCAAACGGGTATACTGTTCTTAGTTTTAAGCATTTGATAAAAAGGAAAACAATTGTCAGTAGTTAAACCTTAAGGTTAGCATTTCCTAGGAATCACATCAGATGAGAGGAACTTAACATATCATTTCTAAAGGAAGTGTCAGAAAGTGTCGGGAACAAAGCATTGGTTACAACATAAAATGAAGAAAGTCAGGGATCCTTGCTGAAAATTAACTTATTTAGATTCTTTTCAACAACAACATGTCTTCCTCTACTCTCTTTGTTTGTTTCCCTGTTCTTCCTCTTAAAGTGCTTGTCTGGTACTGAGGTTGCAGAACTGGTGTGATGGGAGAATGAAAAACACAGACGTTACTGTTTCATTTATTTATTTTATTTTTAATATTTTTTTATTTTTAACACACACACACGCTTACCGTTTTATTTATTTATTTTATTTTAATTTAATTTTATATATATATATATACATTTTTTTAAACACACACGCTTACTGTTTTATTAATTTATTTTTATAAATATTTCTCTGTGATTTATTTACCTGGTAACCAGAGACTACCTGACAACAACACAGTGACCTACAGCAGCGTGAAAGCTTCCTCTTCTTCTGCTGGAGCCTCAGCTGATCCCAGCGACCTCTACGCCACCGTCAACAAACCAAACAAATAAGAGACCACAGTGTAGTTACAGCTCATATCATTACAGGTAATTTACACTGAGAACTGATAAATGTTTTATATTTGAATTATTTTATGATAATATGGGACATTTAGCTTGATGAACTTGCTGTCAGGCACTTTAATGTGCTAGTGCTGTGTTGTAGTTAAACATGTATTAGTTTTTACTGTTATTTCTGTATCAGCTGTTATTGTTTGATATGCAGTCATTTTAACATCTATATTTCTGTAGAGGTTTAACACCTCCAGAGCTCTTCACACCTTCTTCTTCTTTGTCTTCCTTTCATGTGGTGAAACGGGTCATTGACACAAATACAGTGTGAACTTTTTGTGACAATGCTAAATGTAAGTAAGGCTGTTAAATGCTTCCTTTCTTAGCTCCTTTAGCAAAGGCTACACTGGACAGTTCTTTATGAAAGGAAAGGAGATAATGCTTTCCCACAATTCCTTGCAACAGCAGCCTTTAGAGCGACTCACCATTAGTTTCACCACGATAGACACCCATAAATGTACAGGAGCATCTAAAAAAATTACAATATCTTAAAAAAGTTTATTTGAACTGAACCAGACTGAGAGATTAAAGGATCAGGAAACTTTGCAGGTGTTTTGAATTGATTCTCAGGTCAATTTTTATATTTATATTTATAACTTTAATTATAATTATGAATTTAAAAACTGAGATGCACCTGTAGAACAACAGAGCATCTATTTAACAAATGTATAAAAATATCAAAAGCACCCATCCCGGAAACTCTATATTTATGTTTGAGTATAATTCACTCAACTTTCTCTACTTGTATATTGATTTTGTTATTATATTGTGTCAGCATTTTAATCCTTTTGTTTTTTCAGCAGTATCTATGTTGTTGTTACTTCCTATGAGCAGCCTAACTGATGGTTAAATGTACCAAATGAAACATCCTTTCTTAGGAGGTGTGATTCTGTGTTGGACAGGAAACCTTTTGAAGTGAGCAGCATTGAGTTTGTCACTGTACTCATCTTCCGCGTGTTATAAATAAAGTTGGTTAAAAAGAAGCTGGTGTAAGTGCAGCCTGGTTCTCTGAGCACCGCGGTTGTCTTTTATGAATTCTCCTTCACATCTTTCCTTGACCTCATGACGTTTTCCATCAAAGTCAAGGAAAAGTGTTTAGGAAAGGACAGAGGATGGATTTTTTTTACCATTACAATGTTTGTATTTAATGTTTCATGGTTTTATGTTACGTTTGAGGACAAACATGACCACAGTTTCCAGGTTCAGTTCGTCCACAGACACATTTTAATCTCCAAACATGCTGAAACAAGAGCAGCCTGAAGATTATTGAAATAATTATTGACTTTCTCCCGTTCTGTGTGTCTGTAATTATAATTGTCAGGACCAATTAGAGTTTGAGACCTTGGGAGTGAGGACGTTTTGTCTGGTCCTCACTTTGGGACAGACCTTTAAAAGAGTGTTTTAGGGTGAAGATTAAATAAATTTAATTTCAATGAAGGTTTGGGTCATTTAGTTGTGATGGTTAAGAGTTAGGGACAAAGCTATACTGTGAGAGACAGAGAGAGCTCTCTGCTGGCTGTTGACTCCAGAGCGCCATCGTGAGGTCAGTCTGTGTTTCTGTTTCTTTTGTTTTTAATTCAAAGAAATCTCAACATCTACTGAACAGACTGATATTTTTGCACATGAATTTAAATACTTCCAGTAGTGGAGTGTAACTAAGTACATTTACAAGTTCATACAAAGATGATCTAGTTAGTAATCCATTATGCTTCCTCATCTCTGTTGGGTCTGTGGTCACTTTTCCATCAGGGAGCGGAGACACACCAGTTGTTTTTTCAAAACTGACTTCCCTAAATTAAAGAAGGTGGATTGTGCATCTCAGAAATTTGAATATGAGGAAAAAGTTATTTTTATTTACATAATTTAAGTCAAAGTGAAACTTTCTAGCTTCATTAGACAAAGTGAAATATTTCAGGCCTTTTGTTGTTTTAATCTTGATCATTATGGCTTACAGCTCATGGAAATTAAAAATCCAGCCTTCACTCTCAGACACCTTATTGATTAGTAAGTGGGGTTTTGCAGCGCTGTGCTTTTGGTTGGATGTATTTTACAAGAACGACGTGAAGAAGCATGCACAGTTGTTTATATTGCTGTGTGTATCCTGTAGAAGTAATCTTACTTAAATTAAGTAAATTACTTCTACCCACAGAAATAAAATAGTGCTCTGTTCACTTCATTCTTACAGTTTGAGGTTTCACAGGCCTCAGAGGTCTGCTCTTATTTTTGTAATTTGACTAAAAACTATTTAAAAACAAGTTTAGGCCAGTTTGAAGAAGAGTCTGCTACTTTACTTTAAACTATCATTGTTACAGTATTAAAAAAACATAGTGTGCCTTTATAAAATCGTTAAAAAGGCTTGTACTGATACTTATTATTATTACTTATGAGCCCTTTTTTGAAGTTTGTCAATCAATTCAGAGCAGTTAAATTAAAATGATATTTTAAAAATGATAAAAGTACTTAATACAACAGTAACAGTTGTGTTTACAACAGCAAAACCAAAGGCTTTGCCATCGACGTCTCCAGGTCATTTTCCCGCGGCTTTAGCCCCGAATGTAACTCAACAACAGCAACAAAATATTTTCCATGTTAATATGCAATAATCTTCATGATGCAGCCTGTCTCGCAGGTCTTCAAGAGCGGAGGCTACTCGAAATAATGCGTTTTAGAAGAGCACGAGAGAGAGAGAGACAGAGAGAGCATTGCTCACAGCTTCAGGGCTTATCCGCGACTTGTGAATTGTCCCTGGCAAAATTGTAATCAATACATTTAATTATAAATGTTGTCGGTCAGTGTATTTGTTACACAAGAGTAAAGTAGTGAGAGAACATCATGACACCTGTCCTCTGTGTCCTGCTGTCTCTCCC
>NW_024042619.1:0-20330 GCF_014851395.1 Micropterus salmoides | reverse complement strand
AGCGATACTGTAACACTCTGGATGTCAAAGCCAGGAGGGAAACGTCAGAGGTCAGAGTGCATTATATATGGTGCCTTTCTCATTTCCCAAGTGCCTCCTGCTCCGAGGTGCATTTTAGGAACTGAGATGTTCTTCAAGATGCACTGAGATCAATTTCCAGGTCACAGGCTGGGCATCGAGGAGGCCCTCGTCTGTTCAGACATGTTTTACTTATTTATCAGGGTTGATGAACCTGAATAATCCAGTGTTCATATTTAGATGCAAATTAGCACATATTTCATTAGATACTGCCTCATTTGCTTATTTAGACATAATATTTTCTACCCTATTCACTTCACGCAGTGTCTCGCCTTAAACAAATGAGCTGATTATTTGTTTTAAACCATCTGTTTTTTTCATGTAGTTTGGTTTTTATTCCACCTTAAATTTACTTTTATTCTTAAATATTTGTAGCGCTGCTGACTTAGTGCTGCTGCCTGTTTTTAGTATTTTCTTTGTAAAAAAATGTTAAAAACACGCCTGTCGCTGTTGAGAAAGTCCAAGATGATGTCATCTAAACACTTGTTTTGTCCAATCAAAACTTCAAACTTCGATGGATCAGGCTTAGTTGCCATCACACGCCCTCAGTATGGCACTTGAGTCACATGATAACAGGTGGTTGTCTTCAGGTGGTAACATCTGTCTCTGTTCACAGACGCTCTCTGGGTTGAACCGCTGTGGTTTGATCCAGTGAATAGTCAGGAGCGAGAGGCGCTGAATAAACGGGACTACAAAAACACTACAGACGACATTTGTTCTTGTGAAAGTCGGACTGAATCAAATATTATTGTGATTGTGATGAGATTTGTGTGTCCTGGCCTGCTGCAGCATCATCGGCTCTCTGGGCCAGTGGAGATGGTCAAGAAGGAGTGAGGTTGGATTAATGGACTTTGGAACCTCAGGCCCCAACTCGTCCCTTTCCGTAACTGTCGTCAGCAGGAAAACACGTTCCGCCTCGCTTTTAGGAGGTTGAGGAGGTAAATTTGTGTCTCCTCCCCTGTCAGAACGCACAACCTCATAATCCATGTGGCCCACTCGCCGTGTGACTGCCAGGGGTTCTACCACCTGGTGAGTAATTTAGAGGTGGAATAATACAAGCACCTTATCTCCAGATGCAAACTGGCTTAACCTAGTTCCTCTGTTGTAGAGACGCTGCGGACGCCCTGAGCAAATTCTCCCATGACGACCGGCCTAATGTGTGGAGCTTTGCTCTGATGTTTTCTTTCTGGAAATTACAACCTGAAAGTCGTGAACTCTGACCCTGCACATTTTCTCAAAAGGAGACATTAACAGAAGCAGAGAGTTTTGGCGGTTGTGCTTCTACCATGAGTAAGTCGGCTGCAGAGTAAATGCTTTCTTTTTGTCTCTTCACGATCAGGACTCAGCACAGGCTGTTTCATACTGAAGAATAAAGCGGAGACCCTGAAGCGGTCGATCAGCTCGTCCACATCTGTGAAGTTAATGGAACATTATCATATGATTTGAATGTGTTATTATAGATTAAACATGTTTTATCAGTTCATAAATAAAGTGCATCTGTTCTGTCTGCATATGTAGAACCAAGGGAGTCTCATGCGGCCTTTGTGATGAAGGTGAACAACCTGAACAACTTGTGTCCGAGAAGGAGAAGGAAGAAGTCAACATTATCAAGGGTCCAGTTCATTATACCAAAAATAAAGAAAACATATTTCCGCTCTCGGTTACTGTATCAAAAAACAAGAGAACCGGTTTATACCAGTAAATATATGAAAATACAAGCCAGGAGTTATAGAGCAGCTGTAACATTATCAGAATCATCAGAATCAGAACACTTTATTGATCCCAGAGGGGAAATTCTTTGTTTCAGATACTCGCATGGCTCAAAGAAATAGATATTAATCATGAAAGCACAATATCAGGATAACATTAGAAGAAACACCAAACAAACTGGGAACCAAGGGAAAATTGTTAGCAACCGTAGTTGAATACATTTTTAATATTGTGCATTTATTCACGTACACAGCAAGAGTCCCGTTTAAAGAGCGCATTGTTGGTGCAGCACAGTTACTTAGATAGTTTAACCTCAGTCATTTCTGTGTGTGCAGAGTTGTTACTGTCAGCACTGATTTAATTTGGTTTCCACTCTAAAGGCTGTTGTTTGAGTGAAATGTTTCCCTTCTCTACCAGCAGGTGGCAGCACGAGTGTATTTAAAGGTTTGACTGGTTTGTGTGTTCAACTGTTTTTAAACCTGGTTATTGATCCAGATCTATTTAATGCTGTTAATTTCATTTGTTGTTTGATGTTTGTGGTTTATTTGCAACCTGGTTATTTAAAGTATACTTTGTTTTTATATATCTTTTCACAACCATAAAAATAAGTATATGATTCCCAGCAATCTTTTTCTTCTTTAAACATGTTTCCATGTTATTGTTGTTTGAAGAAGTGTGTCTATATTAAGAGTTTTTTTCACCACTTCACAACCCTTTGCTACACACAGTGTCACACAGGACACATGCCAGTAAAAGACATTTCAACCAGTCACTGATGGAAACAACTAAAAACTGTACAGTAGGCCAATAGTTACAAGGATCAGTTTTTGTTCTCATGACTTTCCCTTCACGTCATTCAGTGAGGCTGCCGCATCTTTTCCAGGTTTCTCCAGGTAGGCTCCAGGTGATTGTCTCCAATACTTTACAGGTTTGTTGTGCTGTGAGATGAAACATAAATCAAATCGGTATCTTTAAGGTTTGTTCAAATAGGCGATGGGCCGAGGCCAAGTATCTGCTTTAGTTGTTAGTTGAGCAGACATATCCTGCCTTTCTCCTCCTCTTGAGGGTCTTAGGGTCAGACCCACCTCCTCCACCTCCACATCCACACATAGTCAATATTGAAACAATAGTGTATTCTACCCTACAACACGTCTAAAGACTGAAATGTGACACTAATAAGACAAATTACTGCAAATGCATAAAACTACATCAACACAAGCACTCCAAGTTTATGTGCCGTGTCACACGATGACCTTCACATTCCTCACAGCTGCAGTCTTCTTTGCAGGGGCCCCTTGCAATCACCTTATTCTACTTTTATCAACGGAAAGCCTGTACAATCTGTCAAACACAACCCTGACCCCTCTTTTGAACTGCCTCCCACTACTCACTAAAATCAAGACCTACATTTTTATTTGTACATAAAAACATTACGTTTTTAAACAGGTAAGGCATTTAGCCCGGAGGCTCAGCTGCTCTGCCTAATCTGTAGCAAGGTGAGGGGTGTGTGTTTCAGTCTGCCTGCTGGTTGTCTCTGTGCCGTGTGATGAAATGCCATGTGATTGTGCTGCAAACTAACTTTCCTACGGGGACAAATATATTGATTGATACACTGTTTAATTATGTTACTGTACATTAACCAACAAATGTTCTACTCTGCATCCTTACCAGAAACCCAGATTTGCACTCTCCATTCTCTAACCCTGTCCTCTTCTCTTCTCTCTATAATATCTGTGTAACTCCTCTACATGTTGTAAGATATAGCAGGACTGCACTCATCTGTAAAAACACTATTTCTGCACTCCTGGTTAGATGCAAACTGCATTTCAGTAGCTCTGTACCTCTAAAGATCCGCCCCCCTTCAAACAGCTGGTACTCCCATCACTACAGAGTCTGCACGAGCAGCGCATGCTCCTGGGTCCAGTCTGATAGAGACGAGATGGCGGCAGCAGCGTCTAAGAGGATGAGCGTCCGACAGAGAGTTCCTGCTAAGAGCGACCGGGACCGGACCAGCCAGGAAGTCAGCACCGGGGTGAGTACCTGGCTCTGGGACCAGTGTGACAGTTTAATTGGTTGCCACATGAACTGGGGATGTTACTGCAGAAGTTCATGCGGTCGCTCTGATTTGTGCCCTGGTGGTTTTTAATCTGTGTGTGTGCTGACATCCAGCCTGTACGGGCAACAGGATGAGGGATTTGTTGAGTCCAGATCGCCGTTGAGTCAGGACGCTGAAGTTAGCTTCCAGTTCTGCACTTAAGGGAAAGTTAACTTACTGCTGAGCTTTTGCTCCTCTTGTTGTGAAAGCTGTCAGACATTTTAAGTTTTAACTCTGTCTGAAAATCCAAAAAAGAAACTTCCCCATCGTAGGACTACTAGGAAAAGATGTGAGTCCGGCTGGACCTGCTGGGACTTTGTAAACAAATCTGAGGCGCTAAATCTGTACTGTCAGTGTGTTTTCTATAGAGAGCAAAACATAGTGAGGGCTACATGGAAAGGAGGGCAGAAGAAGGAAGGAAAGATACAGAAAGACAGAGAGAAGCAAACTGAGACAAACATTTGGAAGGTTTAGTAGTTAAAGGACTGCAGCCCCAAGTTGTAGCAGTATCTTGGAGCTGAATTTTTCTCTTTAGTGTTTATTCAGAATATTTAATAATTCACAGACTCAGCTTTAAGATTTCTTTATTGACTGTTCTGCAGAATGAAGTGATGCAGTCCTGAAAATCAAGCTCTTCACAGTCCTCCCAAAGCACACTCTGTACTGCCCTCCCTTTCCAGGACGTCCTCTCCATATTTGGTCCAGTCCAGTCAGTATCTCTGAACCTACAATGAATCACTCTGAGAACTTGGCCGGAAAAGTAGTTTAGTGCACATTCCAACGAGATCGCTTCATCCTGTTCCTCACATGTTGGCCAGAGTCCAAGGAAACCCAACCTAACAGAAAAACATCTGGTTTCTAGTTTTTCAGAAGTCAGTACGTGTGTGTGTGTGTGTTTGCTTTAACGCTAAATCAAAGTACCTCTTATCTGCATGAAAATATGACAACAAAAGTACAAACACACATATTCTACAGCTGTAATCATATCTTAACTAAACCTTATCTCTAAATATGAATTCTGCCTTCTGAACCTTGTGGGTTCACTTTCTCTGTCTGTGTCACACAGAGAGACTGACCTGGATTTATCCTCCATACTTGCTGCACCATTACATCTCACTCACCGTCTTTCTCTCTGTATGTCTGTTATTATAGAAACAGAGAGGAAGAGATGGACTTAAACAACACCACTGTGACAAATCCTTCAGAACATCTGGACAGTCAAAGAATCATCGGAGAGTTCACACTGGAGAGAAACCGTACAGCTGTGACCAGTGTGGGAAGGTTTTCTCTACTTTAAGTAATCTAAAAAGTCACAAATATGTTCACATGGGGGAGAAACCTACAGCTGTGACATGTGGGAAATTTCACTCATTGGGCTAAAAATTCACATGCGCACTCACACTGGAGAGAAACCGTACGGTGTGAACAGCGTGGGAAAACATTTACTCACAGTAAAACCCTGAAACGGCACCAATGCGGTCACGCTGCATCGCTGTAAACATTTTTCAGAGCCAAGCTAGCTCTTGCCTGCTGCCTCCTCCTCATGCTGTGTTATATTGTGAGCTTCTCTTTAAACTGAGAGATAGACAACAGTAACTTTATATTCTGAGCAGCATGTGCGTTAATGTGTTAACTGTTTCTACTGATGTTATTATGAATTCGTAAACAAGTGTCAATGAACTGAATTTTTGTACATTTTTAATACACTTCAGATCTCAAACCTGTAAAATAATATTTAAAACTCACCGTTCAGCTGCTGGCACTATTCCACTAGCACTGCGAGGAAGAAGTGCTTCCTTACCGTCCATTAATCTGCCAAGTGCTCATAATATCACTTGGTAAATAAAATGTAGGGACTTTAGGAGCCGTCAGCCCTTCCTCTCTGATCTCTCTGGGACGTCCCAGATGACCACTCTCTCTCTGGGGAAGTCGGATATGAAACTCAGCAGAAGGACATAAATCCTTGAGATGAGTTTTATTAACCCAAGTGTAAATAAATGTACAGTCACTGGTTCAGTAATAATCTCACTTGATTGCTTTTTGATGGTTGGCGCAATTCTGATGATTTTCGCATAAAGTTTTAGGTAATCAGAAGTTAGAAGTTTAACAGTTAATGGGATTCTTGTCATCACTGCGTTTCTGTTGTTTTGTGTAAGATGAGTTAGTATATGTGTGATCAAACTAAGTGTTGAATCTGCTACCATTTTATTAGTAGTGTTGAATTTATGCTTCTGATAGTTAAGTGGTTAGGAAGCTTATTATTAACTGTGTTTGAAATCTAAGTTAGGTTTATATAACATGTCTGTGATGGATGCTCGACGTCAACCCTGTTTTTATGATGTGACTGTGCGAGACATGTTAAATTATATAGTTCCATAACGTAGAAGAAACCACAAAGAAAGATGATTAGTTACGAGGCGTAAAACAGTTTGAGTGTGAAAACCTTTCCTCCTCCTCCAATACGCACCCTATCTGATGGTGGTCCGGCCTCTTTCACCTATGTTTCTTTACCACTACATTACTCTTCTACAATAATAATAATAATAATAATAATAATAATCTTTATTTGTAGAGCACAAGTGTAAAGACAATAATACCCAAAAGACAATAATGCAAAAAACAAATCAAGAAAACATTGAAAAGACTAAAATATAAAATAAGTAAAATAATAAAATAAAAGGGATAAAATAAAGTCAAATAAGATCGGGAAAGGCTCTCCTATAAAAGTATGTTTTAAGAAGGGACTTAAAAGAGTTCACTGACTCAGCCGACCTGATTTCCTCGGGCAGGCTGTTCCAGAGCCTCGGGGCCCTGACAGCAAACGCTCTGTCCCCTTTAGTTTTCAGTCGAGACTCTGGAACAGGCAACAGACCTCTGCCCGAGGATCTCAAGGTACGTGCTGGTGCGTATGGGACTAAAAGGTCAGAAATATAACAAGGCGAGAGGCCATGAAGAGCTTTAAAAGTGATCAATAGAATTTTAAAGTCAATTCTAAAATAGGAGTAATGTGGTCATATTTCTTTGTTCTGGTTAAAAGCCTGGCAGCTGAGTTCTGGACAGTCTGGAGTCCATCAATAGATTTTTGGGTTAAACAGGTGAAAAGGCTGTTGCAATAATCCAGGCGTGATGAGATGAAGGCGTGTAAAATGGTCTCGGTGTCCTTAAAAGTTAACATAGATCGAATTTTTCTATATTTCTAAGTTGATAAAAACATGATTGAACAAGCTTTGTGGTGTGCTGCTCGAAATTTAAATTACTATCAAACCAAACACCAAGGTTCTTTGCCACAGGCTTAATGTGATTTACTAGGGAACCAGCAGATGGCAGTATTTGATTTGCCATCTGCTGGGACCCGATGACCAGGATTTCTGTTTAGTCTGAGTTCAGCTGGAGGAAATTATTTGACATCCATTTTTTTACTTCACAAAGGCAGTTGTTAAGTGAACTCAGCATTCCAGGGTCTGTGGATCTGACGGGCAAGTATATTTGTGTGTCATCAGCATAAATATGAAAAGAAATGCCATGTTTGTGGATAATATGTCCAAGGGGAAGCAGATACAAGGAAAGAAGATACAAGGAAAGCAGATACAAGTCTGCATTATTATTCCATGGTCTGCCCACGTCATCTCCGGAGTTTTTTTTGTCAACACGTCATATAACCCTTATTAAAACCTAATTTACTGGCTTTATTCACTTGTTAAAAACATTTAGTTATAAATAAAATTTTCCTTTATCACCAAGTCTTTGTCTGTGAATATTTCTTAAGGATAAATATATTGGGAATTCACAACTCAGGTAATAAAACTTATTAATCTGCTTTCTCTCATTGTTCCTGTGATTGAAGGTGTTGTCCCAAAAGATGTTAGGAGTGCAAATATTCCATCTAAAGTAGTAGTCCTGCTATCTACATTTTTGTTTTCTATTACTGAAGATGATTTGGAATCCTTCTTTGTTCAGACTGAAAGCAATGCCAAATGTAATCGATGCAAAGAAACAAAGCTTTTTGCACCAGCTGAGGTGAAGACAGGTCAGCTCAAGTGTTAATGTTGCAGCTTCAACAAAAATCTTTATTCTCAACGAATCAAGTTAATGTAATGTAATGTATAAAGGTTTCAGACATTTTTGGCGCTCATTACTTTTGGAGATGACACTTGTAGCTTGTTAGCTTTTCTTTGCCAGTGTGTGTTGAAAGAGTGAGTGCTCAAGTTCAGCATACCACATTATAGTTTAGGTTCACTTACCTGTGACCATTAAAATCCTTAAGCGTGCGACGTGAAGTGCATGGTGCAGGTCCCTGTGTAGTTTTTCTGAATCCACTTTTGCTAGTTTACAGGGTTTGCTAGAGAACATGGTTCAAAAGATTTGTACGTAGTCTCTAATCATGGGTGTGTTTTGGGGCGTCACATGCAATAAACCAATCAGTGTCATCTCCCATTCCCTTTAAAAGCAGGTGAGCTTGTACCATGGTGCATTGCTATTTAAAGGAGACCTGTTATAATGCATTTCCAGTCCTATATTGTAGTTCTGTGACTCCTGTATGGCAGCTTTGCATGATTCAAAGTTCAAAAAAAGAATTTTCTATCTTATACTGGCCCTTCATGCAGGCCCTCATTTCAGCATCTGTCTGAAACAAGCTGTAGGTGCTCCTGTCTCTTTGAAGCAAAGCCTGTCTTCTGTCTTCTGGTTGGCCATTGTCTTATGTGTTTACCATGTGAAGGGATGGGGCTGCATGTTCCTTTGTGGGTGTGGTCAGCATTCTCTGCCTGGAGCAAATTACCATATTTACATTTACATTTTTTCATTTATTCATTTAGCTGATGCTTTTATCCAAAGCGACTTACAGCTGCTATACATGTCAGAGGTCGCACGCCTCTGGAGCAACGAGGGGTTAAGCGTCTTGCTCAGGGAGACATTGGTGGATGTCTCACAGTGGGAATCGAACCCAGGTCCCACACCAAAGGCAAGCATCTTATCTATGCGCCATCACCACCATCCGGCTCGGAATGACATCATATCGAGCCGTTTAAAACAGAACGTTCAGAACAAGAGGAAAATCTGAGGTTTTGTCTCACAGGGATTTCTTTTAAATACGTTTACCTCATTATTTGAAGCTTTGGTCATGTTTAACATGAATATGAACAGCTGCAATAAAAAATGTCCCGCTAATGTGTAGCTTTTTCAAAAAAGCAAGAAGTGAAGAGGAGGATGTCGAGCTAATCAGTGTTCAGCATCGTCTACCAGGGGCGCCCCCAGAAAATTTTCCCAGGGGTGGCCAGATGGGGCCACTGAAAATCCTGGGGGTGGCACACTAAACCAAAAGCCATAACTGAATTTCAGGATTTCTATTATGCAATATAGACTAGTTGAATACTACATAAAAATGTGAGTTAAGGAATCACAGACTGATATCCTTTGGATTCTTATACTAAAACCAGTTCAGTTAACATTCCATAAAAATCCTGTTTGATGTGTTATCTGTATATGTGTTAGGCAATTAATTGTTCTTTAAATATGCAAGTTAACCTTTTCCTTAAAAAGCATTTATTTGTAGGAGTGCAGTGATGGGGAGGAACAAAACATTTACTGGGAACAAGTCAACTCAAGATTACAGACATCATGGAGCATAAATATTTTTCTTTAAATTCAAATTGAAATATACAACGTGTGTCTGTATAGAGTTGTGTAATTATTTGTTAACATTTGTTAACAAGGATAGGTATTCTTGCAATATCCCACTTTTTAACAACCGATTTGACCAGTGTCATATTTATATGTAAAAATGGTGGTGGGGCACCGACCATTTCAAAAAGCAGTAGGAAAGTGGCTGTATGACAACATCATGACAACAACCGTAATCTGTAGCCAGGGGCCTGCACCGCGAAGCGAGTTCAACATACCCAGATATGTTTTCGTTATCTGGCTTAACTAACCTTAACAATCGCGATCGGAATAAGCGGTACCAAGAAGCTGGTTATCAACTCGGTAAGTCAACCCAGGGTTTCCCAATCCAGCCGGGAGCACGTTCACGTTCAAGAGGCGGTGTTAGCAGCAGATGACCAATCACAGACATGAACAAGTCCACTGGCAGCAGAGCGTCATATTCTATGAACGAGGATTAAACTGTAACACTACAGAAATGCGACAGTAGCACACCTGCATCTGACACATGCAGGGAGACAGAAAATCGCAGACAGTGTGAATGCCTAAATGAACAGGCGTGGTCTATAATATTGTGTTGATTTAAAGTGTTCTTATGAGCTGTATGAAAATATCAGCCTTATTCTTTCAGCTCGGCTGTGTCGGCGTTTCCACATTAAAAGACACGGGTCGTACCACCTCACTTTAAAAAAACCTGTCGTCACTTCAAAAATGAAATTAATTTATTTAACACACTCAAAGTGTCCAAACATTGTTCTAAATTAACTTCATAAAGCAATGTCTATGAAGATTCTCAGTCATCCAGGTCATAGTTATCCAACGAAGGTTAAAATCAAGGGCAACTGGACTTGGTTGAAGATACTGGAAGACGTTTCGTCCCTCATCCAAAGGACTTCTTCAGTTCTGACTGACTGGCAGGGAAACTCAGCTATTTAACCTCAGTGGGGTCGTTGGCCCGGGTCATCGATACCGCTGGTTCGTTAGTGTTCCTTGTTGCTGTGACGACAGTCGTTACAGTCGTTAAGACTACCTGTGGCCGAGACTGAACGACCATCGTTGGTATCTTCACCTGAGGCCAATAGGTTACGTTGTTGAGTTTCCTGGGAAGTGATGAAAGGACAGCATTGTAAGTGGGGGATAAGTGGTGGCGTAGACCCCCTCCTCTGTTCAATGACGGCTTCCTACAAGGAAGATGAATCTTTATCTAGGTCACATGCAGTGTTGGGCAACTTACTCAGAAATTGTAATATATCACTAGTTACTTATTACTCCTTAAAAAATATGATTACTTTACTTATTACTGGGTGATAAAAGTAACTAGTTACGTTTCTATATACTGTCCAGTGTTTCCCACAGAATGACAGGGTGGGGTTATATTCCAACAGGTTTGAGAAGCGGTGTTCATGAGAGAGAGAAAGAGCGAGCGAGCCTGGAGGTGCTGCACGAATATATGCTCCTCAATCAAAAATGATTTTAAATACACCTAATAAAAAAATGATTATAAAATCAATATGTGGCGGTCTGTGTTGATAATTATCCAAATTATAGGCTAATTATGGGAAACACAGCTTTCACTACCACCCCCCCTTCACCCCCAAACAAAGCGTCTCTGCCGACTTTTTAACTAATATCATATTCAACAGCAGCAAGGAGTGTGTTTTTTCTGTAAGTTTCACGTCGCTGTGCTGCTTCAGCAGACGCTTCAATAGATCAGATGTAGAAATGTTCGCTGTAGAAAGCTTTTTGCTGGTCGCACAGAGTTTACACTAGACCACAATGTTCTTTGCATCTTAGACTGTGACACAATAATGGCAGCAGCTACTTACAGCTGTGGAAAGAACGCCTCTCTCCCTCATTCTCCTTTCTTCCTTCAGCGACATGAACAACAAAGTCCGGTCCCGCTGAGCTGCAGCACAGTCGTGGATTCAAGTCAAGGATGGTGCGTTCAGTAACAGCGTTACTTGGATTAGTAACTGTAATAATTTTACTGTTTTAGAAAAGTAATTAGTTACACTACTTAGTTACTGGGACAAGTAATATTATTAACATGCCACTCAAATACAGACAGGAACTGTTATCTAGCTTTCACCTGTAGGCGTTTCCTGTCCATCTCTATGCACCAGTTCCTGTTTTATAAGTTCACTGAGAGTGTTAAACGCTTCTTCTTTATATTTATAGACAGGCTTGCAAAAGTTTAATATACTGAAGCATAGTACATTTTTCTAACAGTTGGACATGTTGGACATCAGGATAGGTTTGACAAAGTCTCTGTTGCAGAGAAGGTGGTGCACATTAAGTGTGTTATTAATCAAGACACACATTTACTGGTGGAAGCTCGACATAAATACACATTTTATTAAATGTTGCATGAACGACTTCAGCATCATATATTACAGCTCTGTCCCTTTCATCACTGCAGGTGTTCTGTCTTGTTTCCATGATAACAGAGTGATTACTTTGAGGTGAATCAATTGTTTGCATTTCCAAATGTACACTAACTGATTGTACACTGAGGTGCAGACAGCGAAGTGAAGTCCAAGGTGAGGAACATCACCTTTTTGCCCACTGAAGAACCTCTGTAGTTCAAGTAGAGTTGTTACAGTGTCTGCAGATGGTTCCTGTGTTTACTTTCATCGTCATTGGCAAAACAAAATACTTTTAATGGACGCACATTCCACCAAGGATTACGTTCCAGCCCATTTTGTGGCTTCCAAAGAGCTGAAGAGCTCACACTCAATGGTCCGGTATTGGGGTGCAAGTTGATGAGTACAAGGGTTTCTCTTTTGCAAGCATGTGTATTTTACTTTACACTTAACCTGCCGTAATGGCTACTTTTAATGTAGTGGTTTATCCCTCTACCAGCACTGTTTTGACTCTATCTAAAGCTACTAGAAACAATTTTTCAACCACCATCTATGATACAGTGACCTGCTGTTGAGAACTTGCACCTGAGCTTTCACAATAAGACAGATGAAGCTTAAAGATCTCTTTATTGCACCACCAAGTCAGCTGAGACTTTCTGCAGAAAGACTGCTGTTACAGTTATGTGCAGAAAAGTCAGCTCGTTTATACACTTCTTCAATACCAGCAAAAACAACGCCTCCCTTTTTTTCTCTCTCACCCTGGACTGACTATAGTTGAAGAACGTTTTGGGACTTTCCATGAACATAATTCATTTGCGGCCATCAGGACACAGACAGCAGGCCTAGCTTGTTTTCCTTCAAATCATTAGTTATACACAGGGCTGGAAACTTTGGCTCACCGGCCAAGATAATAACTTTCCTTTTTATGTCACATAAACATTTGTTTCAGTACTTTTAATTGAGATAATTGAGATTGAGCTTGGGGTGGTGATGGAGCAGTGGATGAGACGCATACTTTGCTGTGAGAGACCCGGGTTCAAGTCCACTGTGAGACACCAATGTGTCCAAGACACCCCTCGTTGCCCCGCTTAATATTAATTGTAGGTTGTTTTCAGTTATTAAATCTTTGTGCAAGAAAAACCCTCTACATTGGTCTCTAATTTATTAATGCTAAGTACTAACAAAAAAATCACAACCTATGCCAAAACCACTCCAGGTACTCCAAGCACGACTTGACTGCTCCCGACTCCACTCCCCTAACGCCCAACCCCTTCCATATCTACACCAATCAAAGCCAAGACACCTGAATTGAACATAAACAATGAACGCCCCTAATCAGCGTGTTACACGATTTTAGACCCCCGTGTACAGCGGGGACCAATTTAAGTGCGACATACATCAAAAAACAACGCTGATCCGCTCTTAGCTACCGTCAAACATATATTATATGGAGATACGTTTACCCGCCAATGTGGCAGGTAGCCTTCCAACATTTAGCCGCCAAACAAAAAAAAAACAAACTGCATTTGGCGCTTGGTGGTGTTAATTTCCAGCCCTGGTTATACATGTGCTGATATGTATCTATCAAATGTATCAAAGTTGCATCTCTCTCTCTCTCTCTCATATATATATATATATATCAACAGTGTTGAAATTTGACGTCTTGGGTCGATCACCACCGCAACCCGTTGTCTGCCTTGTGGGTCGAGACAACAATAAATAAAAATAAAAAGGAATACGCTACCAAAAATTATCTATACCAGGGCGATTCAAATGCCCTCCAACTGGTGTTTGATGTTTAAAAACCCTCGCAATCTGATATCAAAGGGCCCTCAAAAGTTAAGCGCGTTCATCAGCGGTGAGTTTAACAACGCACATGGTGTGCAACCACATTCAGCGGTGAGTTTAACAACACTCAACTGCAGGTAAAACGGCATTCAGAGGTGAGTTTGACCAAAGCAACGCACAACTGCAGGTAAAACGTAATTAAAAGGTGAGTTTAACGCTCAATGCGCGTGCAAGTATGCAGTTTTAAAGCGTTTTCTTATCATAGGTAAAACACTAGAGCATGCTGGATAACGTATTTCTATCGGAGGTTTGTTGATTTTAATATGCTACGATTGTGTTCAATTAATCATTTTTTAAAAATTATTTTTACTAAATCCTCTAAATTAATAACGCTGACGTCACCGTATGGGCGATCCCAAGGTCCATTGCGATTTTCCACTGGGTAAGTAGAAGGGTTCATTAATAGAGATGGATCCTCTTCTTACATTTACACAAAAAACGGTTGGATCAGGACAAGAAATTGTGTTTAGAAACTTTAGATTTGTAAGGTGGCCCTTTCTTATGACGAGAAATGATAGAAGACATTATAAAAATATAGCTTGAACTGCACCAAATGTGCAAGCTAGCAAAGTTAGCTAAGTTAATTGAATTCAGTTTTTTGTCGCATATTATCATGTAAGGTACAATCATAGGGGAATGTAAGATTTTCAGATTTTATTACATAGCCCTCAACTATCCTGTAGAAAATTCATGGCATAGAGACTGATATAAGTGCATGGTTATTGTTGCAGTGACACTAAACACTAAACAGTTAACCTTAAAGTTAGCTGCTCAATCGTTCTCATTGTTTTGGTAGAAAGCAATTATGCCAATAAGTTATGTTGTGTTTGTTTACACTGTCTTAAGTGCACTCTAGAAAATGTGTGTGTGTGTGTGTGTGTGTGTGTGGTGTAGATTTCTCGAAAGAAGTTCAGGCCTTGCCCCTCCTGCCAAGCACCTAACCAGGTGAGGGAAAGTCAAATAGAGCATTATGTCCAGTATTCAAATATGTGGTTTTAAATGTTATACATTTCTATTATTAGGTCAATTGGACACTAAAGTATACTCCTACTAAACGACCCTGTATGATAAGTGTTCTGTGTTACAAAACAGTGATAATTTAAGGCATCTGGTTGATATCAATTTTGATTGCTTGTTTTGCACCAAATGCCATAGGCAACATTGATTTAGCCTGGGTGTCTCCTACATCTGCCACTTTCACTGTATGATAATAATAATAATAATCCTGTGTCAATCTAGAGATGCATATTCTGAATTGCATTGTGCTTTGTGTGTTCCTCTCTTTCCTGTATACAGCCAATTAAACTGTATATTGATTCTACTTCTTCTCTGTGACTGTGGATCTGACTTTGGTATACTTTTACTAACACAGGTGAGCCGCAAAACCTGCAGCTCTTGTTTCGCAGCCATCTCCCAAAAAAGAAAGTAGCGGCCAAAAAAGTGACCCTGGACAGGAAGTGGGGGGAAAGGGTCCTAAAAAACAGAAATGCAGGAAGAGTGGTGGACTCTGCCCATATTGCAGTAAGTAGAAATGCTCATATTTCATTAAGCAATATGATTTGTTTCACTTTCATTAATATTTTGTGATAGGGCAAGGGCCTCATTTTACAAAAATAAGTTGAATTTGTCAGTGAATGAATTTGAGGTAGTCATAGATGGCATTGGTGTAACATATTATTTAATTAATTTGTAATTTGCTTGACATGCATAGAATAGACTTTCTTTTTGACCAGGCGCTCATGTACATTTGTTTACATGTACTACCGGCTACATTGCAAATATAACCTTGCTTTAGTACCACACAGGTACTTCAGTATGCGTGTTACTGAAGTTTCTGTCTCTGCTAAAGGCAGATCACAGAATTCAGATCCAGAGTCACTATTAAAGACAGTCTTGCATGATTATGTAAGTAGATAACATGCTCTTACCTTGCACTACCACCCCTAGCATGTGAATATTGCATCGCACACTTATAGTGCCTTGCGCTGTGTTCATTTTAGAGAAAGTGCATGATGATGTGACAGAATAACTCAGGACATGTGTGAAAGCCATGCTGTGTGCAACATATGTGTTGTTAAAAGCAAGGCCATATTCCAGGTGTCCTATTTCAAAGACACAACTTAAAAAAGTATTTGAATTACTACAGGGGAGATTAATGTCGGGTTAAAAGTGGAAAGGATTCGACTATACCTACTGGAGTAGGACCGAGACCAGGTTCTGTAGTGCAGCTGGCTATTTTATGTCCGTTGGTGGCGTTCCCAAATGAGTGTTTCTGTTAGTCCCCCAATCTACATTTGCCGTGGGCAGAGACAGGTAGACCGACCAAGGGGGGGAGGAGAGTGTTTGGATCAGGTGGATAGGTGGCCATAAAGAGTTAGTCCAGTCAAAATGTATTTTATCATATTTTGTTTTGTGTGTGTCCAATCAATATAATTATTTTTGAAGGGTGTCAGGACTTTTTGTGTTCCCTTTAGAATCCCAGATTGCTAACTATTTGACCACCAGCATCCAGCACAACATTAGATGAATATTGGTTGTATAGAGCAGGGGTTCTCAAACTGTTTGTGCCAAGGACCCTTTGTGTGGAGAAGAATTTCCAAGGACCCCTCATAATTAAAACAATTAAGCATATGCTTGCTACCATTTGTATACTTTGATGCCATTTTTATCTTGGTGTGTACTTACTTGGTCTTTAGTCAACTTTGGATTTTGAATCACTTAATGATGTGGACTGACTCAAACATTTATCCATGTTCATCAGCTATCTTAATGGCAAATAAGCCAAGCTAAGCAGCAGGAAGAATGGTTCATCATGACCTGAGTGAAGTGATTCACAACAGATTGACTTGATTAATCATAATCACAAAAAAAGTTCAATGTTAATGTTTTAATTTATTAGTGCATTCATAATCAAGAGTTTATATGTAGATTCTAGATCATTACATCGTCATTGATAAGCATTTCTTAACGATTAAGCACAACTTTCTCATTCGAAACAAATCCACTTTGAGAACCACTGGTATAGAGTACATATTTCACGAGTTCACACTTACATCAATTTAACAGAGTAAAGATTATGAGTATTTGGCGTGCGGTCCGGGGGGGGTCTCCAAGCTCAGGATTTTTGCCTGAACCCAGAGTACTTCCCCCATTGTTATAAAAGTATTTAGGGCTAGAAGTGAGGAGATGGGGTGGTGGAGGGATGCTGTCAAACTGTCAACGGACAGAGGTAAGCTTGTTGTTATATATACACCTCTTAACTCGTTGATTGGATTGATTAGCAGAGTTTGCTCCACTCGTGTCTAATTGGGTTTAATTATCTGAACGTGCTCCTCCCGAACTTTGTTAATAAAACATCATGTAATGTTGTTTCTAAGGGGAAAAGCTGTTAAGGTTGGTCATGTAAGTTGTGTAGCCCGATATTAGAAACAGTAGCACTAATGTATTTAATGCAAATTTGTTTTCCAATTGGGTGGAAAGTAATGCAGTGGGAATAACTAATGTTTGCTGTCTGCATTTATTACAGGTGAAAAAACTAAGTGCATTAGGCTATGTCCCAATTCTATTTTTCGCAAAGAAAGATAAGGCCTCTGGAAAGTGGGTGTCTGATGTGGTGACCCATCTGCTACCCACTGAGGACAACCTAAAAATTGTGGCCACCATGAGAAAGGCCTACAATTTTGTATTGATCAAAGAAGGTAGGATTTGTGTAATTTAAGTCATGCCTGTTTTTTTTATGATGGTGAAATATTGAAAATTAACATACTCATGCAATTTGTAGGGAACTCCACGACGACATTGCCCGATCCACATCAGGCCCAGCCCGATCCACACCCTCAGGCCCTGCCGATCCACACCTAGGCCCTGCCCGATCCACACCCTCAGGCCCAGCCCGATCCCACCCTCAGGCCCTGCCCGATCCACACCCTCAGGCCCAGCCCGATCCACCCTCAGGCCCGCCGATCCACACCCTCAGGCCCAGGAAAAGGAGACATTTTATATTTATATTTACACCTGTCTCTCCCTGTGAAGGAACAACCCCCCCCAAAAAGAAAGTGTAAGTTAACTGTGGTCTTAGCACACTATGTATGAATTTCTCCTTTTTGTAATCATTATTCATGAAATACAGAAATCTTTAGGTGAATTTAAGTGCAGTCAATTAGCGTAGTTAATGTGAGTAATTTTCAGTGGCCAGTCTGATACACAAAGGAGTTTGTCCTCGCACGCATACCTTTCAGTACTGAACACGCACACTCTAGGAGTAAAGCAATGAGCAATACACACTTGAGGAGAGATGAATACACACACACTCACGCACACATCAGTGGGCAGCCCAGGTAGCTTATCCCCCCCTATCACTGTTCACAATCTGCTTCAATAACCTTTAGGCCAGGCAGTAGGATAATTAGGCTAAATTTCGGCTATGAAATCACTGAATCTAATGGCTAAAGAGCAGTTCATTCCAGGAACTATAACGATAAAAGCGTCCAGACAGACTGACCAGCTATAAGCAAAGTCTCACCTTGTGTTAATAAATGTGATGGCTAAGATGTGATGGGTTCCTATTGGTTGTTAGCTCTTCTTTTTATTGTTCTCAAAATCGCTTTAAAAGCGATCCCCAACAATATTGTTCTCAATCTCGTTATAGTTTATCATATTAACGAGAACAATATTTTTTTATATAGTTATAGTTTTTGGTGTGAATGGCCCTTTATATATGTATTCCGACGTTTTCAAAGTTCAAGGACAATGCTTAAAGTTGTTCCCCAGGTTTTATGAAACTTTAAGTTTAACTTTAAGTTAATTTCCAGGTTTTTTTTACATTTATGGTTAATTAATATTATTATTATTATTATTGTCATTTTAAGGTTGCCGGAAATGTAGTAGGCAAAAAGTTTTCAAATATGACTCCATAACAGGACGAAGGATAAATGAGGTAAGAAATATATTTTTCATTAGGCTGTCTGATCATCTCTCCATTGTCTGTGGCTCATCTGGCATTTCACATATCACAAAATACTGACCATTTAAGCATTGGTAATTTGAGTCCATTTAAGTTCAACTGAAGGCCAAGTGGCCTTGCCCCAAAAATTATGAAATTCAAAACCTGATTATATTTTTGTCTTTCTGTAGGGGCAAGAGGAAGTAAGGGTGAAATGGTTACCTTGCTCTGCATGGTAAGTACTGCTTATATTGGTTTATATTGCCTTCATACATGTACTCTTTTTCCACTTTTTACCATCTCATAGGTAGTGGATAAAGGTTGAAATTTATATTGTAGCACACAACTTTAAATGTACAGGTGGGTCTCAAAGTTTTGCAACCAAAAAGCAGCGTTGAGAGAATTGTCATGTCCACTAGGTTTTAGGTCCAGCGTCAATGCAGCCTTCTACCTGGAGATTTTAGAGCATGGTTCCATCTGCTGACGAGCTTTACGCACATGCTGATATCCTTTTCCAGCAGGACTCTGCCCCTGCCACAGTGCGAAAACTGCTAGTAACTGGGTTGCTTAGCATGGTATTGCTGTGCTTAACTCTCACCTGAACCCCATAGAGAGGACAAAGATAGAAACCAAACCCAACATTAGAGACAACTTCAAGGTCACTATCAAAGCAACATGGGCTTTTATAACACCTCAGCAATGCCATACACTGATGGCCTCCACACCACACCCACCGATGCAGGAATTTGTGCAAAAGCAGCCACACCAAGTATAGAGTGTATGCATTAACAATTTTTGATAAGTCAGATTTGTTCATTATTTTGAAAGGTCGACATTTCTGTTTCCTCTTTATTATAATGTAGTGAGTTGATTGATTTTTTTATTTTTAAATTTTTTTCATGAGCTGTAATCAAGATTAAATCAACACAAATTGCTTCAAATGTTGCACAATATTGTAATTGTAGACCCATAGGGTATATACCAATATACCAATTGGTATAGGGTGGAATAAATGCAGTGTCAAAATTGTCTACAGGTTAGCCACTTGCTCTTTCAGTACTATGCATAATTCCCCCGGTGTAATGTCTATGTAGGAAGTAGACCTTCACCAATATATTGGCAGAACATCAGTATCGGCCAAGCTCATCCTTGTTGACTGATGTCAGCTATTGACTTTCTCTGACTTATCTATGAGAGTGGCTGATGTTTATCTGTTACATTTCATCAAGCACTATATGTATAGGTTTTATAAAACAATGAAATACAAGACCGTACAATATTTTTTGAAAAATTTATGCTGTGAAACTATTGTTAAAATGGTTCTAATGTTATTTTTTTACTGATACTACAGTGGAAAATCTGGGAGGAGACATGGGAGCCGGCCTGCCAGTTCTCACCAGGTGCCAACCATGTGTAATGTCACACATTGGTCTGTAATTCAATGAGTTAAATACCTGCTATGAGATGTCAAGTTTGCGTTACGGGCCCAGCATCCTGCTTGCGGATGTGACTACTTTAGATGAGGAGGAGCCGCGTTACACACTTTCAATGGTTTCACCCTAACATGCTGTCATGCTGTTTTTTCATTTATTTTTTAATTATGATTTTTGTTAAAAGCTGTGTTCAAATAAATCGA
>NW_024042618.1:0-23308 GCF_014851395.1 Micropterus salmoides | reverse complement strand
TTTTTATTTTGACTTACTTTTACAGTTTTCCTCATGCTAATATAGGCTACAACCATGGCCATTCACACACTTAGTACGATCTTTGAGAAAGCTATGCAAGAAGAAAGATTTCCCTTTATTATTTTACCTCGCAAACACACCTGTACTGAGGAATTAATATTTTAGATGTAGTAGACAATGTGTTGCTATAAATTAATAATAAAGTTAATAATGACTGTAACTAAAACATTTTTTGTAAAATATGTGATAAGACTGCAACACCCAATGTTTTTTATTGCAGTCAATAATTGCCACCACTTTATTATCAATCACTTGTTTTGTCAAAGAGAGGAGCACCACCCAAATATTAGTTAGTTACTTCCCACAGCACCTGAAAGGTAACTCTATTAAGTTAGTTACACACAGACTGCTGGCATTTTAATAAAATTGGCCATGTTAAATTGCCATCAGCAATCTACAAATGTCTGTTGTGTCTTTTCTCAGTTTATTCTGTGCATGAATTTACCTTCAGATTACAGTAACAGACAATAAAACCCAGAACCATGTTCTACTTCAAATCAATTCAGTTTATTTTCCTATTGGATAACATTGTTAAAATTTCAACAATACAAATGATGCAGTAATGCTGTGACAATGGCCCTACATTGTGACATGTCGGAAATTTAGTGTAATCAATTAACTCGAAAATGAAGAGAACTTTAACTATGGGTATAAACCATTTCTTGAATCTAATTGTAATATTAAGTTACTTGACCAGGATCTAATGCAGCAAAACTGTAAATATATTTTTACAATGGATACTCCTCAGTATGTTTATTCTACAATGAAACAAAGGAGCAAATGAAACATTTGTTTTCACGCACATTTGATCCAGCTAAGTGATAATGTACATTTAATCTGTACAATCATAGAGGTCTTGGTCTGGGTTTTCCCTGGGACAGCTGTGCGGAAGTAGTCCCTATTTAGTGGGCCTCCAAATGAGCCAACATTATCTTATCAATTGGGAATCCCACTTTATCTTTGTTTCCGGGTTCTCCTCTCTGCAAGATAGGAGCTCCAGGATTTTGGGTTGTGATGACACCCAAAAGATCGGCACTTGAGTCATATCGTCCATAAGGGCAAAGAAGAACGGTTGGCTAAGGTGGAAAACAGGGTTGGACGCCTGAGATGACCACAGTGGTGGCTGCAGCAGCCTCGCACCCTCCTCATTTATCCCATGCTGGACTTGTGCATCACACTGGACACCAGCAGGGGGCCGTCTGCCATCTCAGCTAAGTTGGGACTGGAGAACATCTCTCCAAGGCCTTACAGAGCAGAGAGGGAAGAGGCAATTCAAGGGACAGTATGTGTTTTCACCTTTAGTCTGTAGCATGTTCAAAACTTTCATCAAATAATAAGAATTTATGAATTTGTGTGTGGTGAAAATAACATAACAAGACCAGGGGAAATAATGCCTTCTTACCCAATTTGATAAAAACATCCTGTAGCTCTTGAGCATACTCCAGTTTGAATTTGGGACTTTAACTTGAACCGCCCTCTCCTTGGGCAGACGATTATACAGGTCTGAGACATTCATCTTTGCATAAAGTGAAGACACATTCACCTGGCCGGACAGAGGATCACCACCAACAAGCTCATGCGCCTGGAATGGAAGCTCGCTACCTGCACAAGTAGAAAGAACAGTGTGTTTTTAAAATGGCAGCTATGTTTGTAATTATATGATAAATGTATGAGTGTATTTTGGGACAGGATTTAAACTGTAAAACTGTATTTTACCTGAGCCTCCAGTTCATTATCAATAAATAAACTCAAGGGGTGTTTGGCATCTTCCATCACTTCAACATCAACCATGTGCTTGTCGTCAAGGTAGAACACACCTCTAGAGGTAAAGCGCGCGTCAAATCGAGCTTTCCATTCTCCTGTGGGTAGTGTGGAAAAGGGTCTCCATTTTAGTCAGAACAATTCAAACGTACATAACATGTGAAAATGGAAAACTTGCAAATACAGGAAACTTCATTTCAACTGGGATCTTGGGAAATGAGTATTCTCAGCAAACATGGCATCTTAGATAGCAGCTAATTTTATGAACATGGTGGCGTATCACCTTTGAAAGGAAGCATTAATGAGCATGAGGAGCAGATTGGGTGGTAAAGCAGACAAGAATTCTGTCATCTTTCCATTTGTTGCTTTCTCACCCAGTCGTTTATCTGCTGCAGGCTCTCCAAGACTGCTGGCTCTGAGTCATATACGTTGGGATTCATGGATGAGTCTTGCTTTGGTTCAAACCCTAAAACAGAAATATACACTCTTTAAGGCTCTACTGATTCATTCATATTAATCTCTTCTATGTAAGTCAGCATTATAACAAGATAAATTATAACTAAATGAATGTTTCCGTAACAAGAGGTGTGTAGTCTCA
Source organism: Micropterus salmoides (assembly GCF_014851395.1). Classification (NCBI taxonomy): domain Eukaryota; kingdom Metazoa; phylum Chordata; class Actinopteri; order Centrarchiformes; family Centrarchidae; genus Micropterus; species Micropterus salmoides. Next base: position 20,889 of record NW_024042618.1, on the reverse strand, counting down.
ACTAGTAGTATAGATTAAATGATTGGGACAAAAGTCGTGTTCTTAAGTATGTATTTAACCTTGGCGCAGGAAGATCCGTGTGGCAATTTGCAGGTCACTTCTGAGCTGCACAAAGACATTATGCAGAGACTCATGTAGCAGGGGACAGTGTGCTCGTGCAGATGATGCATCAGCAGCTCCTTTGTCTCGTTTACTGCACCTGGAAACAGAGGGGTGCAATTGATTATAAACAGTGTTTGTCTCCAGATGACTATAAACTACCTGACACAATTCATCAGTGAGTGGTAATTACATCTTATGTGTAGAAAACAAGCTGTTTGTGTCATTTAAAACCTGCAGCAGACATACCTAAAGCCAGTTGGAGAGCGCTAATGCTATGCTGAAGGGAGATATGATGACATTTGGCTGCTCTGGCGTTGTCTCCAGGTTCTGTAGCAGCTGCATACCCAGTTTCTGAATGGCAGCAGCAATGGCCTCCCTGGACCGTGGGCTTCGGCCGATAGAAAGACAGCCTGCATCTTGCTCCTCCTCTGATGAGCCCCCGTTGGGCCTACTAGTTATGGTTGTTGCAATTACAGGCGCTTCTGTGGTATCTGCAGTTTCTGGTTGTGCTGTACTTATGTTTTCTAGTATCTAATGACAGGAATAGGAGAAAACGTTAAATTCAAGGAGACATTTTTCACTTTGGATGACCAGAACACCACCATGACACAACAAGCACAGTGACAGAAAAAGCTACCAAATTCTAACCTCTTTGGGGTGGCTGGGCATTAAAGGAATGAGAGGCACCAAAGGAATTGACTCATCTTCTGCCACCTCACCATTCTGTTGAGTGGAAAGATAGTATAAAACAACAATCTATACAAGCGTTTCATAATCAGCACAGATTATAATCATCTAGCATAATTTTAAAAGTGATTTATTTATAAATCAGTGATTACAGTGACTCCTTGGTTGCAGAGACAGATCAACAGGAGTGTCAGACGAAGGTCCATGTCCTTACAACGCAACTGTAAAAGAGAGAAATTATGTTGGCTGAAAATAATGTGTGGCCTGGTCACTTTTATGAGGCAATAAATATACATCTCGTGTTCAAACCTCTTACAACACAGCACTCACCTTTTGTATTTAGTTTATTTGCTGTATTGTCAGCAGGTCTCAAACGCGTTCGCTTTACTTAATCACTCTCTCTTTTAAAGGAACCCAGATCATCTGGAAATATGCCTAAAACATGGGAGTCGCGCAAAAGATGTAAACGGGCACCAAAATGTGTGCTAACCACATCTGAGTATTGCAGATTTATTTTTCAAGAACATGGGTATTGGCTTTGCATTTTAAAGGACAGAAAATCCACTTTTCAATTTTGATTATCAATGCATCGTGGTGTCGAATCTGTAATCAATCCAACATAATATGGACAAAAAAAAAATAAGTCAAAAGTAGGGCACTGTACTGGTACCATAGCCCCTTTTGCAGACCTTACACAAACATGAAAACTCCATGAACTGAGTAATATTTAGCATTTTCTACCAAGTCTGCAAATAACTGCAATGTACAGAAGTGTCACAATACATTTATCAAAATATATTAATCTTACCTTAAATTAAATTAGAAAAAAAAAATGCTGCCTTGTCCAAAAAAGGAGCGACACAGTGACTGTGGATGACAGAATTCCTGAGAGTGAAAGATTGGCAGTTGCTCAGCAAACAGTTAAATATCAACTTACATTGATCGGGGCCTCGTTTAAGCCACTATTTGTTTGTAAATGTAGCTACTGAGACTCATCAGGGTGAAATATTGAAGACCGACACTTAGCTATTTTGCATGTCAATGGGCAGGTGATAATATCTGCTCAGTTTTATGTCTTCCCCCTTGTGCTTGTAGGTTTCCCTATTAGGTCATCTTTAGCTGGCCTTAACCTAGAACAACTAATCTATCTGATGTTTTGATTCCAGTGCTTCGTCATATTGGAATCTATTTTATCCATGAGTTGTACTCTAATCTGTGGAGACAGTGAGTTCTTGTAAAGAACTTGTAACTTGTAAAGAGCATTCTTATAAGAATCAACCTTGTAAGATTCTCAGAGAACACCAATATCTACTTGCCAGACGCCTGAGCTACTGTCATCCCCCTAACAAGGACAGTTACATGTGAGAAATAACTAGAGCTGGAAGGTCAGTGAACACTTGTGGGTTCAGCTAATGACTCGAAGCTAGACCCGTCGTACCTTTCCGTTACATCAATTAAGACACACCTAAGAATATTTTTTAACAATATCATGATACAAATAAATCTTTGACAGAACACAAGACATCTTAATTGCTAAAGTGTGGTTAATCGGTGTGGAGAAAAAAAAAATACAACTTTCTGACACCAGAGTTACACATCTGATGTAAGAAAACAGAAGTCCACGCTTCCCAGAAACCCCTGGCTTTGAAATATTACCAACTTCACAGAACAAACTGCCACACTTTACTGCTCAGTCTAGGAACTGTGGTGATAGGAAAGAAAAATAAACTTATTAAGCCGATTTGGTCACAATTTCGCCACTAAGCAAAAGTGATTATCTTCTAGATCACATGACAGCAGTCTGTAAACACAAGAGAGGACTTTGTCCAATCTGAGCTCTAGTGACTCGGCCAAGATTGCATGGCAAGGCTGGAAGTCACAATGAATCCTGCTGAACCACACAGAACTAGAACACACACAAAAACATGGAAGCAATTGCTTTTATTAATCCAGTTAATAAATAAGCGTTTTTGTTGACTTCTCTTAAAATGTTCAAAGATATACTGGAACAATCGTAACCAATTATACGCAACTACAAATGTTCTCTTTAAAACAAAGTTTGTTGTTTTATGATTATTGAGCTTTCACTCCAGATATACAAAAACACAAAATATCAAAAGGTATAGTACACTTGTTAGAGCATTTTGAGCTTTGGGCAAATAAGAAAGAAAGGTAGGCTGTGTTTTACAACATGACAGGGACAAAATCACACAAAGATGAGAGCTTTGATTGTTAGATGCTAATGGCCTTTCAAAACTTTTATAGATTCATTAAGAGTTTTGTGGAAACTGGGCAAAGAAAAGTCTATTTCCATTTGCATTACACAAAGAAGCAAGTTAAACCACATTTTTTAATGGATTTATAACTATTGTTGGTATCTTCACAACATACGCGGTTACATATAAAATGTTAAAATACAAAACTGTTTATCTTGGCATTGACTATTCCTATGGTAGCCTTTTTAAGTCAGAAATTAGAAAGTGGTGAGTCTAACAACTGGCATACCCAGTCAAAGTGGCATCTGCCTAGATATACTTCCAGTATAATGTTGCTACAGGTACTGACTGCTAAATCAAGAATCTCTAAACACACAGTTTAAAAATCCCAAAACAATTTCAAGTAATTTATTAGTGGATAAAAACATTCAACTTTAAAATCTGAGTGAGTATCTAAATGTTACAATTCAGGCCATATTTGTGCATTAGAATGAAGGCTGTGCATCAGTAAATGACAACAACTGAAGCGTCTCCACTCTGAGAAGATGCACGAAGACTGTCGACCAAACAGTGAGTGTACTTTTATTGTTCATGATGAAAAAACAATCTGCTGTGAAACATCTCTCATGAAACACGGGGGGTTGGGGGGACGATACTAACAAACTAATGATCTACAAATACTGCATAGTTTCATCAGTGCATTTGGATACGCATGTAACATCAAGGGAAAGGAAAGTTGTGATCAATGTATTTTTGGTGTTGTTATGCATCTATTTGGAAAGTGTAAACACTACGTAAGAACCATGTTTGGTTCCACCTTCCTGAGGACATCTTCTGATTCATTCTTTTGAACAGAATAACTGACCTAGTCAAAAGAATATATTACCTTGTCAAGATAAGAATTTCCCCATTATATACTATCTATAGGCTTTTTAAAAAATCGTGGGATTTACTATACATGATAAATGTTAAATTTAGTGCTAACAGCCAGAGTGGCAAGATTCGGTAGACATGAAGCTTATACAATTCCTTCACTTGTGCTGCTTCATCCAAAAAGCAATTTAGAGAATCTAACCAACTGCCCTACGAGTACAACTGACCTCAAGCACAGGAGAAGGGACAGAGAGCTCAGACACCTGATGTCTTCACAATTAAGACACTTTCAAGGTCAGTGGTAAGAGTGTAGCTGGGAGCCATAGATTTTCTCTAAGCTAGTAACCGGATGGCCCCGTTCTCAGAGCCCAGCAGCAGGAGCCTCTTGGTGGGCAGGACTGCCAGGCTTGTCAGAGTGCCACGGAAGTTCTCTGAGCTCAGCTTTGTGCTGCTAGCAGGGCTCAGGGAGATATCTGCCATGGAGTACACCCCGATCTTGTTTGCGACTGTGCCAGTTACGATCTCTGAACCGTAAAGGTCAAAGGCATGGATGGGGTCGGACTGCGACTTGTACAGGCGGAGAGGCTTGTGTTCCAGATCTTTCCACACACTGAGTGTGTAATCAGTGGAGGAGCTGATGACCAAGTTTCCTTCTGCAGCCTGAAAAGTAAACCACAAGAAAGGAAGTCACTGACTGTTATATCCCAGTAAAAACTACCGGTGCAACATCCTTTTGCAAGATTTGTGATTAAATGCCAAGCAACGCAATTCCTTGCATTCCGTGCAATTAAAACAAAGTTTCAAATACAGATACTTGGAGGAAAATGTTAATGGTTATTTCATATATTAGAATTCTTAAAAAAAAAAAAAAAGAAGAAGAAGAAACACGTGGAACACATAATCAGACAGAAATCAGGCTTGGACATTTCCCACTCAAAAGCACATAGTGTAGCTTGAGATTTAATGAAAACTATTAAAATCATTTGACTGAAAGTTAGAACCTTCAGCTGTATTAAGTTCAATTAGTTTGATATTGATATTGAGTAATATTAATGTGCCAACGAGAACAAGTGGTCTTTCTAATGAGTAACCTGTGTCCATATTTGCCTAAACTTGTGCCTTTAAAACTAGAAATACAATCCTTGACCTAATTGGGGTTAAATAAAGTTTGCTCATCCTTGCGCTCTGTTGACAACAGATTTGCTGGGTACAACTTTCACCATATCTGTACCTCTTAGTTATCTCTCCACCACTACCTTTGGGGAATGTCAAAATAAAAGCCACTTGGCCGATCGTCTTCTTGAATATTTATCACATGACTACTGAAAAGTACAGCCACACCCTCTGGCTTGAGTATGTGATGTGGGCCAGGAATACAGTAACAGGCTCAACAATTTCCTGGCAATTTTCCATTTGGGACAGTACTGATGTCATACAATAGCTCAAGTTATTACATATATTGTATTAAATTAAGACTAAATGAACATATTTTTCCTCATACTGCACATTGCTGCAGCTCCTCTGTTCACCCTATGTGTTGTACACTCCACTCTTGAGCTACAGAGTGATGCATCTTATTTGTACAAAATCTTTGTTGGGAGTTGCACATGCTCAGTTCCCAGGTAATCAAAGCCGCTTCAGACTGCGACCATAACCTAGCAGATGGTATAAGTTACTCAAGTCCACAACCACACAACATTGTTCCACATCTTATCATTAACACTAAACGTTGAGCTTTTTCCGGTGTTCTGATGATCTATGCTGCCTTGCCGAAAAATGCTACCATAGCGCAAATCGATAGACTCGACTCTACTCGGCCCTGCTCCATTTTCCATTGCAGATAGTACCCAGAGATGGTACGTAGCTTGTCGTCATAGCGACGCCACACACAACTGCCGTGACGTAATGTTCAATGTGACACACACACCAGCTCTTAAAATATATCTACGGTTAAAACGTTTCAGTATTACTCAGAATGTAAAGACAGATAAGCGGGATGAAAACCTTCCAGCTGTGTTTTCGGCAGGAGCAGAGGGCTCTGTGAGCGCGCGGCTGGCCGGCCTCACACGCTCCTCCCGCAGCCACTTGCGGAGCTCCTCAACTCAGCATTTTTGTTCTGCCATCACTTCTCGTAAAACTGTCAATATTCAAAATCTACACAGCTGATTTCTCACCTCAAAACTTCTCAGAAGTGGATTTAGTGATGAAATTCCATACAAAAACTGTAAAATATAAAACTTTCTGTTGCTGGCCTCTGTCTGGCACACGCAATGATGATGCAGTGAATAGTGAATATTCTCTCTGACTGCAGTCTGTCATGTTTTCACGTTACATTTTAGTATCCCTCAGCTCGCTTGGAACCTCGACAGAAGTGAGGTGATACGAAAAAAAGTACCTGGAAGCAGGTACAGGTACAACATTTCTACAATTGAAACCCAAACAAAGGCGAGTCGAGCCAAAGGGCCTCCACTCTCGAGTAGCTTGGTTTGAGGGCGTGTCTGACCCCGCTAGCCGCTTGGCAAGCTTAATGACGCGTTTTCATTGTGATGTCACAAGTAAAGGAAGTGAAGGGCTGGACTACAAATGAGCTGTTCTCAAGCGGTTCAGAGCAGAGCTTTCTGTGGGAGATGGGAACTCCCTCTGGGCTGGACTTTCGGCTTTTTCACTTTGCAATCCTGTTACATGCACAAAAAAGATATAACTCAATAAAGGAGAGGGAAAAGCCAAAAAGCATAATACCACCTCTTTAAATTATCAAATAACCCACCAAGAGGTCTAGGTCAGACATATATATGCAATTGGTCCATATGAAGAGAGAGAGAAAAGAAAGAGTCAACACAAGTGACAACTGACTGGCTGATTTGCACTGTGTGGGCTGTGATTTCTACAGTTCCAAAAAGTTTCCACTGTTTACCAGAAAGCCTGATGGGATTTTATACCCAACAGATTCTGCTGATTGATGCACCAAAATGTACAAATTGGCTAGCAGAAGACTATATAAATATTCTCCAACTTTGGCTCTCTCCATCTTGTTGCTCAAAAGACATAAGATATTTTATAGAAACACAACAAATACTAATACTGGTTTGTGTTTATTGTGAAATAAACAACAAAGAAACAGAACTAAATGATCTTCCTAACAATAAAAGCCTAGAGGCCTGTTGTATTTGATCCTATATACCCATCACCCAAAACCCTGAAACCCATGCAACTCTTCTGTTATTTCAGAAATCCCACCATCTCACACTAACAAAGTCATGTTAGAGTCATGTTACAGAAACTGTCCACTGCGTTTAGCAAGAAGTTTCTCTGGCAGAATACAAAGTTTGACCACAGCATGGAGAGCGACCGCCCATTTCTGTGACAGTGCATGACCCGCCCCCTCGCCCACGTCTTGTGTAAACTAATTGACCGTAAATGAGTCCAATGAGTGTGTTGGGAAACACATACTGAATAGGGGTAACATGGTGAAACAAGGGTTTAAGTATGCATGTAGCTACCATTTGATTAAGGTATCATCTTTAAAAACAAAAAAGCAGTAAATTCCACCTTACAACCTGGACGAACACGCAGAGCCTAAAATGTGTTTAGTATTCACCCACTTGCAGTTTTCATATTTTATGGCATTACAACGCTGTACTGTTGCAAAAGCAATTATGAAAGTTACTAAAAATAAAGAGGATTTTGGGAACAGTTTCACAGAAAAAGACTCCATCCACAATTGTTACATTATCATGGTTTGGTAATATAGTAGAAAGGGGGGACTGTTTTTAAACTCTCCTTGGTGCATTTAAAGACACTCCAAAATTTAAGCATTGCTGCTAAACGGCAACATCGTCAATGCCAGAAATTTGAATTCACATATTTCTTTTTCAAAGCGCACAAATTTAGTTATTGCTCATCTTCCTTTCCTCCCTTTTCTCTAGAGACTGTTGGTTATTCAACTGTGATTTTAATATATCGTCTACTGTCATATATTCAAATTATTATTAACTACCCTAGTTTATCATTGTTATAATTTAAAAACATGCACAGTACTTGCATAATGTTCCAAAATAGTTGAAATAACTATTTGAAATGAATCCTGTAATAAGCAATGAACTTGGGTGCCCGGGTGGCCAACAAGTTTCTCCATGTAGTTGCAATGTCCCTGATTAGTCTGGCCAGAGAACTTTTGTTGCATGTCATCCCTCCTCTCTTCGTCTCTCCCCCATTTCTTGTCTCATTTTTACTGTCTGCTATTTAAATAAAGGCAAAGACGTCCAAAAAATACAGAGGACATGCGCCGGTTCATTACCTCTTGACGTCAACAGCTAAATCTCTTGATGGAATCTGTTTTATTGACATTTTCCATTAGTCAAAAAGCTGAACACACATCTAATGAACACCACTGACTACTAAGATCTTACTCAGACATAAGGTAAAGAAAACAACAACAACACCACACACTATACCTTCATTTGGAGGATATCTCCCTCATGAGCCGGCCAGCCCTTCAGAATAAGTCCAGTGCGTGCGTCTAACAGAACAATGAAGCCAGATGAGAAACCTACAGCCACAGTGCGCCCTGACGGGCTCACTGCCAGGTACCGGATGAGCCCAGCACTCACATTGTTGTATGCCAGACGAAATTCATGCTGGGGACACAGGAGAGGATTTCTCACTGTCATGGATGAAATAACTATATAGTGTACTATAACTATATAAAAGTGTAAAAAGTGCTATCACTTTGAAAACACATTAATGATTGATAATTGTTGGATATTGTGTGGTGTAGGTCTCAAGTGAATAACCACGCTAAGTGAATTTGCTACCTGCAATCCTGGTTTGCGAGGATCAATGAAGCGGAGAACAGAATCTGCACTGCCAAACACAACACTGCAGTGTGGAGCTGGCATGGTGGTGACAGCTGTAATGGGATTCTTTCCATCCACGGCTTCATATGAGCGGATCTGCCTACCTATGGACAACAGATAAAGTGTAGTTACATAGAAAAGTACAATTACTTTGTCTTCCCAACTAACCACACAAACAACTTTATCCTCCTGGTAGTAATGGCATCACAACCAGGCGTTGGTAAAACATGATGCACGTTCAGTTTGGCTACAGCGTTATAAGATGGGCTTGATGCTCAGGTAGCAGCCCAATAGTGTTAAGGTTGTGTATTGTGTTTGCTGCTGCTGCAAAAAATAAAGATTGTTTACAGTATGAACACCACCATAAAGTCTCACTACCATCCTTCATAGGGCTGGACAATAAAACAAAAATTATCGCAATTCAATTTATTTCAATAACAATTTAACACATGTTCAATAAATATTCAATAAATGTTGCATTTTACTCACTTGAATCACACACGAATTAGGACTTCATTTTTTTTAATTAAGATTTTGTAGAGGGAAAAGGACTGAAAACAGCTTTTATATAATTTTACTCATGCATATTTGTTGACAAATATTTCAGCATAATTGTTTTGATTGTTCTGCCTCAGATTTATGAAGTGATCCACTGTTTGGAATCAAGTGTTAACCGTAAAGAAGAGTTTAACCACAATTAACCATCAGTCTTTAAAATCGAAAGATATAGATATCGAAGGATATTAAACTTTTTATTGTGATAACATTTTTGGCCATATCTTCCAGCTCTAATCCTTCATCAGCAAAGCGGTGGTATAGTTGACAGGTACGTACTTCACTACCATCTACATTGCTGACATAGCATTCTCACTGTTTCCATTTGTGTGTGTGCGTGCATGCTTGATCTCACTTACCTGTATACTGGTCCCAGAGGTGCACAGTACCATCACAGCTGACTACCTCCAACGACGCCTCTAGCTGTCCAACATAGAAAACTGACTTTCGATGGTCATTATACGTTAAGCTGGGTTCCACCTCCTGTGTCCCATCACCATGGTTATAGAGAGGCCAAAGCTTGACAGTCTTGTCTTTACTACCAGAAAGGAAGTAATCCTCTCCTGCCAGCGGTGCCAAACACTTTGTGGTACCCGAGTGACCCAGGAAGCTCTGCAGTCGGATCTGGTGGAAGTGGAAATGTGGATCCTGCTGGTTGATGCCAATCTCATACTGCCAATAGGCCAGCCAGTTCCCCTGCAGGGAGCGACCACTGCGAGGGAGCTCCTGCTTCAGGGCACTGTCCTCTGGGGTGGGGCCTGTCACCCAGGAGGAGGAAAAGGAAGCTGTTCCAACGGATGGAGTGGTGAAGGTGGAGGCAGCGGTGATGATGGGGTTGGTATGACTGGAGCGTCCCCAAGAGTTGGACAAGCCCAGGTTCTGACTACAATCATAATCAGTGTCTCGAGACACTTGGATACGGTTTCCTACGAGGTGGCTCCCAAATGTGCCTGACTCAGGGAGGGAGTCTCCAAGCAGGGTGGAGCTAGTCGAGGGTGCAGGGAATGGGCTGCAACCCATACGTCCACCAAAACCAGAAGAGATACCCATGGATGAAGGAGGTAGCTCCACTGTAGATGCTGTTGTGAGGTTGGTCCCTGGATTCTCCTGACTCAAACTCTGATGGTAGGACTGGACCAACTGCCAAACCAGCTCATGGTTGGGAACTAGTTTCCGAATTGCCACGTCACCTAGAGAAATCACATTACAGCATTGATTTATACCACGGAAGTGTATAAATATTAGATTTTTAGCACAGCCTATGCCTTCTTCCTGCTGGATAGAGTATTTTGTATTTGACATAAGATGAGGCGTTTCCTACCTATTAGGCAGTAGAAGGGGATGTAGGATGCATGGGCCATCTCAGGGTTAAATACAGTCTGCAGCTCCTCCAATACCCCTAATTCATATGTCACATTCGACCCTTCAGGTGTGCAGACGTCCACGACCGTAACTTCTCCCACAGCTCTTCGAGGGGCGCTGTCAAGCTACAATGCAAGAGAGACAGAGACCTGTGTATTGCCAATTCCATTTTCAAAAGAAATAGGTATTAACTGCATAAAGAAACTTCTAAATTAACCTGATACAAGAAAAAACATCCTGCCACGCTCACAAATGTACATTCTCTCTCTCCCTGTCTCTTTATCTTCATCCATATTTTCATCTGCCTTTGTGTCGTTTGTTTTTGTAAAGCTCTTTGTAACTGATCTGGTTGAAAGCATTCAAGAAATAAACTTGACGTGACGCTTGTCAGTCTTTATGCGTTGTCCATGTGCATACCTGGGGCTGCAGAGAATGCAGCAGCGAGAAGACAGCAAAGAACCGACACAGAGTGTCAGCCATATGCTGTTGCACCATCTCCCTCCCAATGCGCAGACAGATTAGAGCCATCAGGCTGAGTGTCTTGAGACAGATGGCAGTGCGTGTCTGCACCCCGCTGGGGAACCTGAGTACAGCAGAGTGGGTACAACCGAGCAGAGGATGAATGACAGATCTACTTTAGCATGTTTTCTGAATACATTCTATTTCAACACAAAAATTTAAAAAGACATTGTATTTTTTATTTATTTTTTTTTTTTCAAAGTTTGTAACAAAAAACAATCTGCAATACTTTGCAATGACTCTGATATTTGACATGCTGAAGTTAACATTCAGGAACTATCACAAGCTATTTCTCAACATACATCTAGTATGTGTGTGGTTGTATGCGTGTTATTTACCCCATACGGGGGGTAGTGAGCAAGTCCAGTAGTGGCAGGAGCACATCCTGATTGATCTTCATGAGCATGTCCATCAGAGTAGTATCAGAGAGAAAGACAATGATCTTCTGTGTAAGTGCAACAGCTCCAAGCAGACTTGCCTCCTTACGCGTGTTAAGACGCTGCGAAGAAGGTGGAGAAACCTGGAAACATATACATTTGTGAAATCAAAGCAAATTTTGTTAATTGTCTATGACAAATAATTATCTTAAAAAGATGACCATTTTTATGGCAAATGGTAAAAATTTCCATTTGCCATAAAAAAACAAACAAACAATCTAGTTTAATAGGCCAAGGGAGGTTTTATGTGTGAGTGTACATTCTCTAATTAGTATGCATTTTTTTCCCGCCTTACCAGATATCCTATATATGGCAGGTACTGGTAAGTGAGTACAGGCTCTCCATAAAGTTGTGCTATGTAGATGAGACAGTCCAACACAGGCCCTGCTGTCTGGTCACCAACCACTGGTTTCTTCTCATACACGCTGCCCATTCCCACACTCTCCAGGTTGCTCTCCTCAGACGTAGGAGACACAAACTGGTGTTTCTCAAGCCCTACAGGCAGAGAACATGAGAAGGAAAAGGGATAAAGAAAACATATGCACTTACACAAACACTGGGTTAAAATTCAAAACTTCAAAGTTTGGTTTTATCAATTTGCAAAATCTAAAATGCATACCAATGTAACAATTTGTGAGCAATCGCAGCAAATTTCTGGCTACGTATCGAGATGTCACGGTTGGTCCAAGCTTTGCTGCCAGCCATCGAACTGTTTTGCAGACTGTATCTGTGTGTGGAGACATGATTAAAACCATTTGTTTTTAGCATCAGATAATAATTAATAAATATACATATTAATACATAAACCTCAACCATTCACTCACCTAGAAGAATCTTTTGCTCTTTCTCCTCAGACTCTTCTGATGGATCATGGTCATCATCCTCCTCTCCCACACTGCCCTTCTCTGTGTCTTCCAGTGTCATTCCATTTACAAACTCAGCCTCCAGAGTGGCAACTGTGGCTCCTGAAGCTTCGGTGCAACCAGAGAGAGTGAGCTCCAGGTTGGGAACAGCAGGGTCATCTGTCCCATCTTTACCCTCATTAGTCTCTGTCACCTCTTCTTCCTCCAGTTCTCCTCCCTCCTCTCCCTCACTGGCGTGTTTTAGGTCCTGGCTGCTGTCAGCTGATTTGAGACTGGCTCGATCCCGTATTGAGTCTCCATCACCCAGAGACAGCTCACTTGTGCTGCTTTTGTCACTTAGTTTCCCCACACTTAGAGACTCCTGGTCTTGATCCTTGGCTGCAGAGTTCTGGCTCTGCTGTTTCCCAGCAGCCACTCCTGCTCCACTGTTGACATAGAACCCATTCTGAAAGTCCTCTGCCTCTGAAAGAAACACTTGGTCATTGAGACTGATGCCAGAGGAGTAATCGACCATCCCTGTGTCTCCCACCACCCCAACTCCTCCACTGGCTCCACTGCTACCTCCCATATTCCCGCTAACAGACCCGGAAGATGGCCGCAACTTGCCACACTGAAAGTCCTCTTCCTCTTCCTCTCCTAAATTACATGTGCCACTCCTCAACCCTTTGCAAGCTTCCCCGCCAGAGCCTGAGATGCAGCTTTCAAAGCCAGTGATGACCTGCAGCACATGGGGGAGTAGGCTGGACAGGAAGGCCTGCAGGCCAAGCCTCACAATCAGCTGCAGAATGAAACAGTCAGTGTAAAGATAGAAACGACCTCGCAGGCAGTGAGGGTTTTCATAAACGTTGATCAGCGGCTTCAGTAAGTACTTGTTTGCATTTCTGGGACCCAGTACTCTAGAGATGGGCTCGAAAAAGTACCAAGCAGAATAGACAGCAGTGGACTCCTCAAGCATGAGGGCTAGAATGAAGGGCAAAAGAATCTCAAGACCCTCAGCTGTGATGCTACCCTGCAACAGTGTCTCAAGTTGCTGCCACAGGTGAAAGACAACATCTCTTCCTTGAAGACTACAGGTAGTCTCCATCTTGGCATGGTAGGAAAAGATAAAATGATGAAGTGCTGCAAAATACGAAGGGAATGGAAAGGGGCTGATTACTGAGTTCAATAACTGGCAAGGGTTTGGGGGAGGCAGACCATCGCAGATGGGATCATATTTGAAAAGGAGTGGACGTGCACAGTCAGGTACTTCTCTATGTGCTATTCCAGAGTGCTTTGCAATAGGCAGCAGTGTCTCAAGAGCATGATGCAAACACAGTGGTACATCACGCAGATTGGCAGAGCATAGCTTCATAACAGTTTGGAAACGCTGTCTGAGGGGGTTGCCTGGTTTCAGTCCTCTCAGTTTAGAGGAGTAGAATATCTCAGCAATGAGAACACCAAAAGCCTGCATGTCTCTTTGGTATAGCTGTGTAAGAGACGGTAGAGATTCAATTATCACACCATCTCTCACGCAGTCATTAGATGCTGCTGGATGCCATACTTCAGCGTGCAGACTCTTCACCAAGAAATTGTTCAACTTCTCTAGCTCTTCCAAAGGCTGCAATGGGTTGAAGCCTTCAGGGAGGATTATCTTGATTTCCTCTGCATTGGTGGCGGTCACACTCCCCTCTCCATGTTTTTTGTTCATCTGCCCACCTCTCTGTAACATGGCACTGCGTAAACCAGGGCCTAAGCCGCTTGTGAAATCACCAGGGAACGAACTCGGGGACTGAGATACAATCAGTGCTGCGTGCTCTCCTCCCATCTTTCCTCCCGCCGTACTGCTGCTTGGCATTGGCACAGAGCAGGACACAGAACTGGACGAGCCAGTGGATGTTAATGAGTCCAGAGCCTCCATACCTTGTTCAAGCTCTTCATCTCTGTCTACCATGGTCCAGCCACTGGACTCGCACCCTGTGGACTCCAGCACCATTCCATCCACAGTGTCAGCCACGGTGTCTATTTGAGGGATGTGTAGAGAAGGCACATTAAGAACAGCAAGGCCAAGGAGGGGAGGTTCTGCTGGGGCATACTGGGAAGGAGATAAGCGGGGTGGGTGGGGCTGGTCAAACAGTTGAACCACACCATAGGTGTTAGATTGGTGTGGTGGTCCACTAGGTGCAAGCACACATTCTTGGCCTTGACAGCTTCTTTACCAGACAGCTTATAGCCAAATGTGAGATCTATCCAATGATGTAAATGCTGTGACACCTCTTTGCTCTCCAGAAGGCGCCGATGGACCTCAATAAACTCCTCACAAGACTTGCACCAGGAAGGCACATCTAGGTCTGGCATGTCGGGGTGGACTGAGCGGAAAATGGAGGGATCTGTGTAGAACTCTGGAATGCACTCGTCAGGGGTCCAGCTCTGCATGCGCTCCATACTGGCTGGGTATTCATTAGGCTCCCACTGGGATCTAACATGGCTGCACAAGACTGACTTGGGTGTCTGCCGGGCTTTGTAGACATAGTAGGTAATGTCTGAGAGCACATCAGATATGTGATGAGGTACATGCAGGTGATCCGGCTGTCCAACACCACCAGCACCTACAGAGCCACTGAAGTCTCCACCTACACCACTTCCACCTACCCCACTAGCCACTGCAGCTGCCATAGCCTCTTTGGTCATCTCATATGTGAAGTCCAGCTGCTTATCTCCCTTGTTAAGCCTGAACTTTGACCTCCTGAGGTCCCGGAATTTTCCAAATGGCACAGTGAAATCCACCACCCAAGGCAGCACTGGGTGATAATTAGGGTCTCCTTCTCGCCGTCCTGCTAACCTGTTCAGTTCCATCAAGTAGCGGAAGTTACTGACTCGTCCATGGACCCAGTCCAGAACCAACGTCTTAAGATCACCAAAGCAGTCTTTGCAAAGTCTCTTGTTCTCTTGGCTCGCACATGAATTCTCCCCAGGCAGGACACTTTTTGACACTTGTCTGCCAGTAACTTCAATGTTTGTGTCCCTTTCCATCCCCAGTTCCTCATAATGGGCTAGGTTGAGCTTCAGACGGCTGCAGAGCTGCTCATCTACTGCTACGTCCTGCAGGGAGAGCTCTCCACAAGACAGACCTGCTGCATGACATGCCTGCAGGGCTATTAGTAACTGGTAGATAATGAACAACACTTTGGCATGGCTGTTAGCGAGCTTGGCTGGGCTGAAGGAGACAATGTCATGAAGCGAATACTGAGTATAAGGTAGAATCACATAGAGCATCTCTGCAGTCTCCAGCAGACACTCTGCAGGCAGAACATTAGGACACAGATGGTCTGCCTGAGACTTGGAAAAGCAGGATGAACTGGATGGAAAACAGTTATCCTTCTCTCTGGCTGGAGAAAGGGATGGTGACACTCTGTCAGATGAGATGAATGTGGAGTTGAAGAGCTTCTGCAAAGCATGGCGCACTGCATCTACGGCTGCAGCATGCATCTGCTCACTGGCTCCTGCATATGGCTGCACAAGTTTGTAATGAGCTTCACGCCATAGATTCCTGAAAAAGAGAACAAAAGACAATGTATTACTATTGCAAGCATATTCTACTCATTGACATGAGACATCAATCTATTTTTCTCCTTTTAGGTATTATAAACTCATGCACAAATCTTACACAATTAAACTTGAATTTTGCAGCAAACATTCAACTGACATCCACCCATAGAATTCGATAGTAGATTAACCTAATTAACCATTTATCTGGTTGTAAAAGGTTGCAAATAATTATTATTGATTGTATAGTGTAAATAGTGTGTTACTTCTACATAGAATGTTATTATATTGATCGCATATACCGTGCTTTCAGTATATATAGCACCCGCAACCCTGTACGCAGGATAAGCAGTTGATGATAAGTGCAAAAGAAATGCCTCGCACATGTTCCCAAAGCCCATTATGTGCTTTGCCTGACCTACCGTCGAAACCCAAAGACAGTAAATTTATAAAATTGAAACAAATATAAAATGGAGAAAAGCAGTAAATCCTCACTTTTAAGAAGGTAGAACCAAATAGATTGTTTTGCTAGGTAAATAACTAACAAGTAATGAATTATCAAAATTATTACATAATCAATTCAATCAATGAAATGTTTCAGCTCTACATAAGATTATAACAGAAAAGCTTTTGTTAAGCTCTTTCTATGTCAGTTGTTATGAGAATGACAAATAGTCTTTAAAGGGAGACTTTTTACTTTGAGCTTTAGCACAGATATGAGGTACCAAGCAAAGCCACATTTTACAGCAGAATAACAAAGTTTATATAGTACCTGACATTGCATTGCGACACACACAGCATGGTTTTGACATAAGAATCCTGTAACATGAACTCCATTTGTTGATGGCAAGGGTCTCTGGCCAATCTGTAGCTCAGCTTGCTTTTCCTCAGACCCTGAACGCAAACTCGTGTCCAGCCAGGAGGTAACTTTGCCTGGGAACATTGAAGGTATGTGTGAATTTCTGCTTCACTGATGCTGTCAAAGCGGGGACAACGCATGACCCTCCTCTCCCTCAGGCACATCACCCATCGAGTAGGAACAAGGGCTAGGATCTCCCTAGGACGGGGACCTGCGCATTGCTGCCGTCGGTCAACCCCCAAGTCTTTCTCAACTGCATGCATCAGCCAATCCATGATGAGTCTCCGATGCTTGTTAAGAGTCGCACAATGCCCTGTTGCGTATACCTTGCGGTCTCCAACAACTGCGACTTTCAGACATTCATGTGGTAAGACATCAAAGTCATCAAGGGCAGACCTAATCTCCTCCTCCGTCTGTCCCTCTGAGAAAATAAGGAAAAAAGCATAAATGGACAATTACAAAAGCTTTTGTAGTACTTTAAAAAATAATGTTGCTGTGCAATTCTGTAATGAGAGATTTCCAGAAAGGAGTAAAGGAGGTTGTTGCAATGAAAGAGTGATATGCTGTTGGTGAATGCACATGACTAATTCTTCTTTCTCAAAGTCTCTGAAGTTTGAGCTCAACTCCGCTCACATGACTGAACTGCCTCTGCCCCATCAACACCTAAAGTTGCTCCACTGCAAGTTTGCTAAACAGTAACAGAAAACTATTACTCAGTGCGTCTAATTAAATGTATAACCCACGTTAATCCCAGAACGGTCATAGTACAATTAACAGTTAGTTGAATGCATTTAGTATAACGTTAGCTTGGTCGTATGCTGGTTGGCAGAGATAACATCCAAGAAACAATTTATACAGACTTAAACCGAGACTACAGATACTGTAAGCTTCAAACAAAACATGTAAATGCTATTTAATAATGACAACCCCCTTCACGTTGTATAAACATTGGAGAGTGAGTTGCAGAGTTTTAAGAAGACAATTGGGGAAGTAACGTCAACTTCAGGCTAATAGTTAGCTTAACCAAGTGTCTTACGGTACGACACTTAACTCAAGCAAATAAAAAGCCACCATATACTTACTAACACCATTGACACAACGCTAAACAAGAGCAGCTATACTGGGTAAGTGCAACTCCAATGTAATTACATAACAACAGCTTTCTGCTACTGCTTAATGTTTAGCTCACCTCACACCCCTTGTAGCAGTTGACAGCTAGCGTTAAGCTAACAGCGCACCGCCGGTTTCGCGCATGATGAATTTATACTACATTAAGTTAACTGTATTAAACGCGGACACACTGGAGCGATATTTAATCACTTTCTCCATTTTGTGATGTTTACTAATGCGTGTCCGTAGACAAACAACAGTAGTCAGCCGTTGGTGTTTTGTTCTGTGCTAGTTGGAGGCGCCATGTTTAATAAGCGCCGCCTCACATGATACCAGCCTCGTCTCATGTGATTAACGTTACTGCTGCAAGCGGCTGCGAAACAGGGCTACTTCCTCAATGGCCTGCAATAAACATTTGATAAACATCAGAAATTATTTATGCGGTTACTTGATAGAGCAGAAGTACATAGTTAATATGTTATTTCATTTGATATAACAATAGATTTAAGCTAACTTAGTTTTAGTAGTGAGGAAAAGGCTGCAGTTTATCAGAATCAGAATCAGCTTTTATTGCCAGGTATGTGTACACATACAAGGAATTTCACTCTGGATTGTACATTGCTCACGATGTGCTTACTCATACAAAAATACAAATCACAATAATAAAAATAAAATAAAATCAGACACAGACTTCAGTGTAGACAACACAAATATACACACTATGAACAAAAACAATATAGACATATTGACAAATAGTGCATTGAGCAGAGTGCAAAGGATGCAGGGGTATGTACATGTCTGAGGTGGATGTGATATACAGGTACATATGCATGTATACGTGTAGGCCTACACATGTACACAGTGCAAAGGATGCTGGAATAAATAAGTATAAGTATGCCATCTCCAAATGGGAAAAATGCCTTTTTATATTTGATATTCTGTTTTCTTTTACAGAGTCTCCTGCACATTTTGCTGTCCTTTAAGGTCCCTGGAAATTACATGTTCTTATTTTAGGAACCACATCATCATAGATTACTTCTGAAATTAACAGTTCTTCAAGTTCACAGAGTACAATGTTCAATACAAATTCATATTTGCTTGACTGAATGCAGTGTGGGTCATCTCCACAAGGTGGCATTATGTCCATCCATCAGCAGTCTGAAGATATACAGTATATTTGCATGATTTGATCTCCTTTAACTTTGTTTTAGGCTACTGGCTCCATATTTGACTCAGTCTTCTGTAATGTCCCATAAAAATAACTGCATCAGGACTTCTATCCACTACTGCTGTATATTAATAATATGTGGTGCCATGTGAACTGATGGCTTTTCTACCACATCACATTGATTTCCCTTTTACAATAACTATTATACTGAATTATTTTTTTTACAAACTTACACCAAATCTGGCTATTTGCAATGATTTGAAGTTGGCTGCTTTATTTAATATAAATGTAATCAGAGACTGAATAGAATGAATATGTGTCAATGGTCTTCTTCTGTTTTTGTTGCTGTGTGAGTCTTGCTGTGCACAAAGCATTGCTACTTTGTTAATTGACTGTATGATTTGAAAGCATATTTTGGTTGGCCCCATTGAGTGCAAACCACTGGTGCAAAAAAAACAGCAACACAAAAAGCACATTTGATAGAGAAAAGGGACAGAATTAAGGCAGTTATTGTCAAAACTCAATGCATGGACTGCCCAGATTATAACAAAGTTTGCATGTCTTCCAAATTGGTTAAAAAGAGTCTATAAGCATGAATGTTGAAATCCCACACTGGGCTGTAGAGTCACAATTACAGGGACACAAATGAAAAGCTTCTCTCATCTCAGCATACCACCAATGCAACATAATTACTGTCAGCACTTTACAGAAAACATACAGCCAGAGAACATGACATTCCTTGGCTCAGAATATTATGTTCTTCTCTTAGTTCTGCTCTTAGTAGTTTTATTGTACTGCCAAGCAGAATGTGTTAAAAATGCAAAAGAACAATGCTGGTTTTGGTTTAAAGCATTCACTGCAAATAGCCCAAACTTACTGTACACGGAAAGAGGGTGGACACAATGATGCATACTGTGCATCTCAGTGCATTAAAGTAGCCCTGCAATTAAAACTATTTGTACTTTTGTATTGTATCACTCTGTCAACTCAACAACGTGAGAGAAGCTCTCACGCTATAACTAAAGATGTTTACATGGAAATAAATTCATGAAAGGGGAAAACCTTATATTTTCAGAAGTCCATTGCCTTAATCCAGAGAGACAAATAGAGATAAAATAGACCAATAAAAACGGAGAGAGATAAAAGTTGTTTGTTCTTGTGTTATTACCAACAAGGTTATTTTCTGCCTGTTTGTCTTGTTTGTTGGATGGATCGCTAAAAAAACAGATTTCAGTTTGGTGGACAGTTAGGCCATGGGCTGAGGGAAGGATTAGTTTTTGGTTCAGAAAGTGCCATCAGGAAGCCATTTAAAAAGCAATTTATGTTATCCCTCATAACACAACAAGCTTTTTCTCCTCTTCTCATACAAATTCCATTTTTTGGTGCAAACACATTTAGATGATCCTCAAAAAAGTTCCCTGTAACTACTTGCCACATTCTTGGCAGACATGGCCAAATTGACATAATTCAGCAACATTATTTGGCCACAATTCGGTAAGGTCATGACTCCAGAAATTTTGCACAATCAGGTTTTAGGTTTTGGCACAAGTAATATCAACAATTATTTTCACCAGTAAAATATCCAAGCCATCAGTTTGCCAGCACCGAATAAGAAAACAAGACTTTTTCTTCTATTTTTCCCTTGTACCAACAATAATCTCATTCACAGAAAAATACAACCATTTGAACCTAAGAGCAAAATGTAATGAAATGAAATAGGAGTTTCAATTAAGAAAACTAGGTGCCACAAAACCAATCTA
>NW_024042617.1:0-5362 GCF_014851395.1 Micropterus salmoides | reverse complement strand
CTGTGCCTCCTCGTTGCAGCCGATTTGTCTCAGTATTTCCACAGCCACCCGAAGAGCTCCGGACTCGGTAAAGGTTGAAACCAGGACGTCTGTGACATCTAAAAAGTTTTTATCTTCCACCATATTGCGTCTGACCCGCGGCTGTTCTCTGCGGTCCAGAAGCTGGTGGCGGAACTTTTCAAAGTCCTGCTTACTCAGGTCTTCCAGTGTGTTTGCTATAGACATCTTAACAGTCCTGGGGGGCATTTCTTAGCAAATCAACAGCTGAAAGACCTAAAAAAAAAGTTTGTGTTGCAGGTAGTCGTATTTCCCCTCCCTTTATAAGAAAGTTACAGCAAAGAGTACAGTACTGATTCAATACAGGAAGGAGGCATTCAGGGCCGCTGGAAATTATCGAAATCACGAGTTGCTCGTGTATTCAACAAAGTAGGCAAATACAGCACTGACAGGTGGATTTTGTTTTACGCTCCAATGAACACAGGTGGCAATGTAACATCTGACACACAAAAACACACGCACCAAAAATGCAAAAATGAAACTAATCCTGTAGCCTTTCCAGTATTACCCATAAATTTGAATAACACAAAAATCTCTCTATTGAATGAACATAATTATTGTGTGCATATACTGTTTTCAACAAAATAAAATGGTATGCATACCATCTACTGTAGATACGAGTATCACTCGAAAGCAGCACCAGATAAGGAAGTAAAGCCTGTAGCCCATACATTATGCAATATGCTTAACAATTCACTCACTACTGCCGGATTCATACCCCTAAAGCACCAAAATAACTATGATAAATGTACATTAACTATAAATCCTTCAGGCAAAATATCACAGCATGCAGCAGTTTCACACTTATTGATTGTATCAGTAAATGGAAATTGTCTGTTTAATTTGATTAAACACTAAAATTATTCATTTATATCATACCTTTGTTAATAAGTTTCTTTTTTAGGCTTTTATTTCTTTTTCAATATTAAATATGTCTCATCTAATTCTTCCAAATATGTGTCTAATATAAAACTTAAATATAAAACCTATAGTAATACCTTAGCTATTACAAATAATATAACCCAAACTGAACACATTTTAATATTTTCATAATCAAAGCCAGATACCAGATGGAGTACTACTAAACAAATTTTGCCTAGAATGAAAACATATTTATGGATTGAGACACTTCACACAGATCCATGTTTATATACAGTTTATTTACACATAATCACCACACAGGCTAAAACTTTCACAGCGAGTGACTGAAAATCATCTCAGTTTATGTTATTCTGATTAACAAGGGAGGTAGACATGAGTTTTGCATAGAAAAAATATATATATATATAAATGCAAAAAATTCTACATGGAAATAATATACACACTATTTACAAATCAATTCCTTCTTAGAAACACAACACATGAAAAAATGGCCCCAGAAATTGCAGAAAGTATCTATTGATATAGTGCTTAAAATGCCCCGAGCTAGTTCCTGTGCAGCAGTTATTTAGCCCTGAGGTTAAGGAGCTATATGTTTTTGGGTCAGGTATTGGAAGTACTGGACGTATTAAGTATGATCTATTATTTAAGAAAAAGCAACATATTCTCTTTAAAAACTGGTTACTTTTTCTCCCTGAAATGCTGCATTTATAAATGGACTCCTGGTCTGCCTGCAGCAACATCCCCCTGTGAGGATACTCTTCAGCCGGGGCTTGAGGAGTCAGTGTTGACTTTGTAGGCTGTAGTACTCCTTTAAAATGTGCTGATCACTCTCAGCCAGCAGCACTAAGAGTCCTGGCACCCTTTCTCTACTGTGACGCCCACGTTTCACTGCTGAGCTCCGACGCCGCACCCCCACTGCCATGTCTCTGTGTTTGTGGGCAAAACGTTCAGACTGGTCAGGACCTCCTGCGCTGTCTTTCCCAGCATGCCCTGCACGTCACAGACAAATCGTAGACGTAGCGTTTGCCTGCAGTCTTGTGGATGATGTTCTTGTGGTAGTAGTAACGCAGGCCACGGCTCAGCTTCTCATAGTTCATCTTGGGTTTGTTCTTGCACTGGCCCCAGCGCTTGGCCACCTGTGGGATCAACAAGAACCATCAAGAGTTGAACTGTGTTTTTAAATCTAAATAAACCCTCCATGTAGCAACTGTGGAAGAAGTAGTCAGATCCTTTACTTGGGTTAAAGTACCAATATGGCAATGTAAAGTATCAAAATATGTAAATGTAGTACTTTACTGTTGTAGTTGGTTGGCTAGTTTTAACTGCTTTATATACTGTTTGGTAGTTTAGTTCAGTGGTTCTAGGGGTCAGGCCCCTCCAAAGGGTCACAAAGAAATCTGTCATGAGACGGAAGAGACTAACTAAGTAAGGCTTGTTTTTGCTGACCTCCAGTGGTTGAACTTTTCACCTAGCGCAGAGAAGTACAAGTGGACTCCAGACCCCGACATCATCACTGGGCGTGGTTACAGGTGCAACAGAGCACATTTCTGTCCACACCAAGTTGATGCTGAGTAAAGGTACAAGGTACGAGGTTGTTTGTTTGTCATTATACGGCTGCATAACGAAACCAATTTTGTAGTTTGTTCGAGCTACACACAACAAAATTTAAGTATAGGTCTATATTAAAATTGGGTCAAAGGTGAAACAGGCTTAATACTTTAACACAAAGCTCTGCTACAAATGTTGCTCTTTCTGTTTAGAATTTTTGTCTAATCTTTGCTTTTTGTGAATTATTTAGGCCTCAAATGGTTATTTACATGTAACCATTTGAGAAGTTCAGTGGGGAAATGTCTCTTTTGGTGGACCTGCTAAAAACTCTGAAATGTGACCTGGGGCCCCAACTAGTATTTTATAAGCTTATATGTGTTTCCCTCGAAATGAGACCCCCACACCAGACTGTGGACTTTTGGGGACAGAGCCTTCAGTGTCGCAGCCCCACCCTCTGGAACTCCATCCCCACAGAGATCCGAAATGCTCCCTCTCTGGACACTCCTAAAACTCCTAAAAACCCACCTTCTTCACAAAGGCATTCAACCCTGAATGACTTTTTATTGCTCTGTCTCTGCAATTATGTGTAAAGCGTCCTTGGGTCTTGTGAAAGGCGCTACTAAGTTATTAAATGTCATGGTACAAGTATAAAGTAGCATAAAATGGAAATACTCAAGTCTAATTCTGTAAATTGAAAAGTACTTTAAAATTAAAAGAACCTGAGTATATGTTTTTAGTTACTTTCCACCACTGCCATGTAGTACTCAGCAGGCACCCAAATCCAAAACAAGATATTTCCTTACCTCTGTAGGGTCAGACATCTTAAACTCCCAGCCATCTCCCGTCCAGGAGATGAAGGTTCGGCAGGCAGAGTCCAGAAGTAACTCCAGTAAAACTGCCACAGCTGGATTGGACCAGAACCTGAATGAATGAATAACAATGATTTATTCGGTTACAGAAGGCAACCTAGTTTTTATTAACTTGTAATCATCAGTAAACAGAGGTAGTTTGTCAGAAATGTCAACTCTTTTTAAATAATCCAACTGGGATTTTAATACATTTTAATATTCTTATTCTCATCCTGTAAAGACCAATCAGAGTTAAAGAGCAACTCAGACAAGATAAGAGAGCAAATTCTAACCTGGATACGCTGACATTCCTGGCATCTGGCCCTCCCTGTCTGGCCTCTGCGGGTGTGTGTTTTTGCGTTTGGCCACACGGGGGCAGTACTGCTCTGAGGACAGAGGGCCGTGGTTTGAGGGGCAGGAGGACAGAGGCGGGTGTGGTATGGGGGCAGTGAAGCTGGGAGAGGAATATTCAGGCCAGAAGGAGGACGACTGCCTCTGTCTGTCAGAGTCGTACAGTTCAGCCGAGTGGCACGAGTAGCTCTGATCTGTCTCACCTGGAACAAAGAGAAGAATTATACACTGAAACAAAACAAAACTCAAAATTAGGCCACCGGGACTATACTTTAATATCCATAGCCTAGGTGAAATGTCTTACTTGTAATATTTGATCCTTTTCCAGTTAGAAAAGGGCTGTGGCTGCTTTCTACGGCCGGACTGAACTGTCCGTTCTGGGTCACCAGGCTCTGGTATGTCTGTGGAGACTCCTGGTATCCAGTTCGCGACTGGTCTACAGTCAGCCCATCTGCTAATAAAAAAGTTAGTCACAAAAAGAAATTCCTTTAAAAAGGTCTTTACACAAAGAATGATAAGACTACAGAGTCAGAGGCTCACCATGTGGATATGAGGCCCACCAGTTGAACTCCTGGTATGAGTCCAGGTTGAAGAGGCCAGTGTCGCTAGCACTCACTGAGGAGGGGAAAAGAACAAAAATTGTGATATGGCAAAAACATCATCATGTGATTCATTAGTCAATTGGTGTTTTCTTATATTTTTAAGTTTCACCTTTAATGTCATAAGATGAGACACTTTTGGTGGCTGACAGTAGCTGCTCTCTGTAATGTTCTGTCCGGGTGTTTTGCTGTCTAACAGAAAAGACAGGTCTTCACCAGGGTAGTCTGGAGGTTAAACACAATACAGACAGATGGAGTTAGTAAATGATGGAAGGCAGGATAGAGGCAAAGTTTGTGCTTGTAAAGGACCACACCATGGTTTTATCTGACATATTTTACATTAGTGCTTAACATTTTCCAAAACAAAGTTGTTCTTTAATGATTTCATCTCTACTGGGCAGCTGTTGGTTACCATTAATTTCAGTTCAGTATTAAATTCACTTGCAGAGACTTGAAGAAATAATTCATGGCATTAAACACATGTCCACCTGTTCTTTAATTAGTTTTTGCAGGTTTCATACAGTTTACATCTGTGTGGAGGGCCTATTTAGAAAAAATCTTCATTTTGATGCATTTAGGTGCTGTGGGGAAAGTCAGCCATGACAATCATGAAGTAGGCTGCTGCACAGCATCAACTTAAATGTACATGAACTTTTCCCAGATGTTGATGTTTGATTACCATCTGTCTTTTTAGTTTGATTCAGTGTATTCAGTGTCAGATTTTAGGAACATCATTGAATGCACCAACCAGCTCCTGTTCACAGTTATATTACAGAATATTAAGATCATATACTTTGACAAACAATAAAAGCTATCTACAGCATCCCATTTCAAGTCTGCAAGTTGATTTTATTACCGTGCTGACCAGAGGCTGTTTTTAGGGTAGAAAATCTAAAGATGCAAAATCATTGGTATGGTCCTTTAAGCAGGAGGTTAATTACAGCTCAGCAAAAAAAGACATTAAAAAGGAAAAATGGGATGATTTGTAAGTTTTGGTTTTAAATCTTGACAGTGGATGTTAACAATAAAAGGCGTTTGTTTACTGTTGAATCACTGAAACCCATGCACCTCTGATTT
>NW_024042616.1:0-21623 GCF_014851395.1 Micropterus salmoides | reverse complement strand
AACAGGCACAAGCGTTAAGGACATGCAGTGGGCATTTAAGACCTCTCCAGTGGCTGCCATGCAAGGGAAATGGGGAACAGCTCTAAGAATAAGAAGAACAAGAATTATGCTAAATACTGGGCTAATCTTCAGGGACACTGTAGCTCTCACCTGCGCTAAAGCCAGCCTAGAAGAATGTTGGGAACACAATAAAAGTAGCTGTTTCAGTTTTGGATGGGTGGGAAATGCGAAAGCAGAAGTCTTGGCCTGTGCAGTATAAAATATATCCCAGTCCCATATCCAGATCTCCTCCGGGTTTTTTGTAAATCCATCCATTGACCTGCATGTACAGCAAATAATCAAAAAGAAACCCAAGCAAGCACACACGGGAAGAATAGCAGAAAGTTACATAGAGCAGCACTATAGAGATAACCACATGGTCTTTACTGATGGCTCTAAAGATCCAGAGACCGGAGCTGCCATATACATCCCAGCATACAAACTAGGCATTAAAAAGAGATCATCTGTCAGTATATACAGTTGAGCTTATGGCCATTTTGATGGCATTACAGTGGATAGAAGAAAATAAGGAAAGCAAGGTGGTCATTGCATCGATAGCTGGGCAGCGCTCACCAGTATAAATCTGTTAAGTCCTGTAGGCTGGATCTGGTATTTAGTATTCATAGCTCTCTATGTAGATTATATCATAAGGGCTGGACTGTCTGCTTTGTTTGGGTTCCTGCCCATGTAGGGGTAGAAGGAAATGAAGACGCTGATATTCTGGCAAAACAAGCACTTAAATCAAAGTCAGTTGATATACAAGTTTGCTAAGTAATCTGAAGCTAAAACAGTCATTAAAGAGAATGCAAAAAACTTGAACCCAGATCCCTGCTTGAGGATGAGAACAGGTGAATGAAACATACAAACATTTGGATGACCTTGGGTAAATCCAGTAAGCTAAAATAAATGACTTGAAATGAACTGTGTATGTGTTGTATTTATCCAATCATGATTTCAACTCTTCTGACTAGTACTTAATGAACTGACTTGAAATGACATGAAATGACAAGCCATGAGTCCATTGATGCTAGCCCATATGCTAAAGGTAATGCTAATGCTAAAAGTCCTATGCTAATGTTCAGCTAAGGTTAGCTCAGCATGCCAATGCTACCGCTGGCTTAAATGAAGGCATGGGGTAGCCCCATGACACGTACTTTAATCACTTTTGTAATGTAGTTATGCATGATACTTTTAATGTATTTTTCTTGCAGTACTTGTTGAAACATTGTTCTGATGTACATTTACATTGAAGTCTAACTACGGTGTTGATTAATGTGAACTGTCCCTGTTAAATTAAATAAAAAATACCACTTTGATACGGCAGCTAACAGAATACAGTGAGTGAACTCAGGTAACTCAGCAAAGGCTGCACCAAAGCAACAAAGACTGACGATACTATAAAGGAGAGAGACATTTCCTTCAGACAGGGACAAGGCCAAAAGGATTACCAAGATTAAATTCAAAGCTGTGGTAGAGAATTACAGGTTTATACAGTCTTTTGGAGTCACAGTGCGCCCTACCCTCTGGATATTTCAGACACTGTCCTACTAGAGCTTTACAACAAGGCCTGTGACCACCTATGATGTGTTTTATCAGATGAGATGACAGCTATTATTCAACTGTCAAGCATACAGGTATCAGATCAGGACTCTGTGTGGCAGATACGTCATATTAAAAGACTGAGCAAAGCACCTGTAGGGGACAAAAGAACCTGATCAGGACGTCCCTAATGAAATGTCCTCCATGTTCCCAGAATAGAGAGCAGGTCTTCAGGTAGGCTTCCTTCTAGTGGGACCTGCCTCGGTCTCACAATGTGTGAAGAACTGAAAGTGGACATTCAGGAAACATTTCTCTGAGGCAGAGCTGCTCTGGATGCACAAATAATCTCACTGGCTGAACTGAACTTTGGTAGACAGCCAATCTCTAAAAAGGGGATTCTCTGGCCCCGCCCACTGAAGTCCAACTCAACCAATGAGATTCTTTGCGTCTCCAGAGCAGAAATGTTTGAGGAACTAAAAGCACAATCAGCTTGATGTTGAGGAGAAGGGCTGTGCAGCAGAGAGGCTGTTTAGTTTCTTCATTCTACTGCAGTGGAAGAACATTGCTCATCTGCTGTCTGTCTGGCTTTAACAACTCCAAAGACATGTTGCTTTACCTCTTTTTACTTTGCTCTCACTTCATAGGTGAGTGTTGGAACACAGATGAAAGGCTCATTAACCTGATATTTGGTCTACATTTCAGAACTAGAGGTTTCTCTGTGGAAGGGAACAACTTCCATGATAGAAACAGACATTTGGTTTATTGAATGAATCCAGAAAGTCAAGAACCTCCGTTGAGTCTCTTGATGTTAGAATCTCTTGCAGACTAACTGACATGAATGACTCATTTTGCAGCCCTGGGTTCCATGAACAGCATAACGGCAGAAAGTCCTGAAGAACATGTTGCAGAGGGAGGAAACATCAACCTGACCTGTAAATATGATGGTCTCATCAACAATATCCAGTGGTACCAACAATACCAGAGATCCAGACCAGAGTTCCTGCTCTCCATCACAGAGAGTGGATCGATTTATCCAACTGGTTCAGTTTTCTCAGCTCACATTAATAAAGAAGAGAAACGTGTGAATCTGCAGATCATCTCAGCTAAAGTGACAGACTCTGCTGTGTACTACTGTGCTCTGCAGCCCACAGTGACAGGAAACACCAAAACTCTGTACAAAAACCTTTGGAGCAAAGACAACAGAATACTCCACAACGTCCACTAGAGGGAGTCACACACTGTTAAACTGCAGTGTGATGATGAAGTCTGGATTTGTTGAAGTGGTGATAGAAGCAACTTTAAATGAAGCACTACAGATAAAACACAATAAACAAAAACAGACAGAACAGAATTTGAATCATGTATATCCATAATACTTCCAAAGTGTCTCCAATTCCACTCTAGCAGACTGTTTTCACAGACAATTGAAACACACCCCTGAAGGGCCTTTTTTTGTTAGTGACTGTAACCATTGCAAGCTGAAGCTGTGCTGCCTGGTTTGAAGCAATATCTAGACTGTAATACTAAACCCCCATTTGCACCTCTCACCATAATGTTGTCCATTTAATTCCCACCTACAAGTCCCTGCTCAAAAGCAGGAGAGCACAAGTAAAAGTGTACATGTTTGGAACAATGATGGCATTGAGACCTTAAAGGCGGCTTTTCCTGTAACAGCTGGGACCTCTTCCATAGCCTGGGCTTAGAGGAGGCAACAGGCACCATCTGCAGTTTTGTAGAGATGATGTGTTAACCAAGGTTATTATAGTTTTGGATTTTTCATTAGTTTTAATTTTTATTTCGTTTTGACTTTTTGGTTTTGCTAGTTTAGTTTTTATTAGTTTTAGTTTAGTTTTAGTCTTTGTCGCTGCACGATGCAGCTCAGTTCAATTTAGTTTTTTCACAAAACATTAAAATAAGACAATCAGAACTATTTGTGAAAAGGGACACCCTTTTTCAAGCTAGCTATCTATATATTTGAAGTACTGACGTATTGTCTAAATAAATACTACAAATAAATGAAGCACATGCAATCTACAGTATAATTTTTAACCTACATACAGAAAACCCTCACATACTCAGTGGTGCCAAGAAATTCAACAACAGGTCTCTAGCAGCCTGAAGGCAAGTCTGACTGGAAAGCAGTTTGTTAATCAAAAAAAGGTATTAAAACAATGTGAACAAAGAGACAGGCTGGCTGAGATATCAATGACCCCGTGGAACACACTAGTTGACATGCAGTAAATATAATGACCAGCAGACAGTTGAACCAGCAGCAAGGGGAGCTCGCACTCAATGTACAAGGGGCAAGTTCGTCTTACATGCAGGATGAGCTCCAAGCCAGACCACCAGAACAGAACAAGGAAATAAAACCACCAAGCAGTGTTAATTTCATTGACAAAGACTATGACGAAAAATATTCGTCAACTAACCTTTTTCACAAACGAAAACTAAATAAAAACTAAATAAAAAGTCAGATATGATGACGAAGACTGACGAAATATAACTGACACTTTAGTCAACGAATAAAAATTAGACAAAATATTAGGGAGGGACGAATGGAGAAGAGATTCAATCATCACTACTCTTTTTGTGGGACAAGTTTGGAAGAAATCCAGTCAGAGCGAATCTCATGGCCGCCTGTAAACCGTGTGGAGCAAAGATCTCTGGGAAAAACAACACCAACTTGAAGCGACATTTACAGACGACTCATCCGGAAATACATGCGAAAGTAAGCATACATGCTAAGCTTATTTTATCAGATAAACCACCGTGTTTCCGCTAAACTTGGAATAAAATAGAAGCTAAAGGAAACCAGCTTGAGCTATATTGATTAGACGATTGTCTCGCTGAATTAATATGAGCATAAGTATTAAATGTCCTCAAATTGAATCAAATGTGTAAAATGTGTATTATAGTAACGTTAGATGTTGTGGCGTTATATGACTGGACGAAGGGTGTGTGAGTGAGAGACAGAGAGAGAGGGAGAGATCTGAGGAGATTGGGCAAAAAAAAACCCAACTTGATTTCCCCTTTATTCACCCTCACAGATACAGAAGACATCTGATGACAAAGATGACCGTAGGCCAAGTGGAAATAAAGCTAGTGCTGCTAGTGCAACCCAGCAGCAGGCCATCTCTACAGCTTTCCTAAGTTCTTCAAAGTACAAAACTGAATGGAAGGAACAACAGACCAAGGAGCAGGCCATAGCTAGATGGATTGGACGCACAGGTTTACCACTCACAACAATTGAAGACGAGGACTTTGTGCTAATGATGGAGATAGTAGATAGGAGACTAACAGTTCCAAAGAAAACTAAAATGAGCTATTTGATTGAAACACAGTATGAACATGAAAGACAACAATTCAAAGAGAGACTGGCTGCTGCCCGGAGAGTTTCCATTGGCCTTGACTTGTGGACAAAAAAAGGACTGACAGCCTCCTTCCTTGCTATAAGCGCACGCTACTTTTGTGTTGAACAAAGTAAACCTGTACACATATTGTTGGCCCTTGAACAAGTAGCTCACCCACACACTGCACAGTCTATTAAGGCATGTGTGGACAAATGTATGCAAGAGTGGGGCATACCAAAGGAGAAGATCCTGACGGTAAGAACGGACAATGGGAGTAACATGGTGGCAGCCTTTAAAAACACCACAGCAGAAGAAACCAGCTCTGAGGATGACTCCCCTGGGTCCACGATGGAAAGTGACTCTGAAATTGATGACCAGCGGTGAGCCATGTTTAGTTTATTCTTTTACATCACAGTCAATTATCACATGAATGGTTTTCCCCCTGCCACACACTACATATATACAGTATGTACAGACACACACCAGCCAATTTATTAGGTTTAGACTTCTATGGTTGTCTTTTCTTCTTGTTATTATCATGTCGACATGGTGGTGATGTGGTGAAGCTCTTTCGCAAGTCCTCAGTTGCAACACAGAGGTTATCGGACCACTGTGGTGTTATTGTTGTAAATGACTGCCCCACACGCTGGTCAAGCACATTCAACATGGTCGCACGACTCCTCACAGTCAAAGATGCAGTCTGTCAAATCACAAATGACATGGGATGGGACAGTTTGCTTACTAGTGAGTGGCAAAAGCTTTCATCATTGCATGACTTACTGCTGCCTTTTGCGGAACACACTAAAACCCTCCAGAGTGACACTGCATCTATGTCCTTAGTGGTTCCTGCCCTCTTTGATCTGCTGAGCCGCCTAACTGACTTTGCAGAGAACACTCGGTACAGAGACCTCGCCACTCTTGCAGAGAAAATGAGATCAAATCTGAACCAGCGTTTTGCTTGCCTCTTGGATTCAATCGATGAAAAGTTCTCAGCACTTGCAGCAGCTGCCTGCTTTGTCAACCCAACTGTCTGTGAAATCCTTGTTAATGTTGATGTGGCTGATGGAAATATCCAGGAACTGCTGAAACAGGCAGAAGACTATGTGGTCAAATGCACTTTCCCTCACACAAGACAGGAGGACCAGTCTGAAGATGATGCAGAAGAAGAGGTTATTGAGGAACCAGAAGCAGCGCCATCCTCAAAGCAGCCGGTGTTTAGGTTCCTCTCAAAATGCCGCACCACAAGGCCTAAACAGAAAACCTCCACAACCAGCATCAGGCGCAGATCATCAAGTACAAGGAAGAACTTTCACATCCCATCACTGCGGACACAGGAACAGACTTGTGGCTGGATAAGAGTGACAGTTTTTATCACAGTTTAAAACCTTTCGCGTTAGACTTGTAGGCTATGCCAGCTTCTCAAGCTTTGCAGAGAGGGTATTCAGCATCACAGGTGACCTCACAAGAGGACGGCGCAACAGAGGAAGGGTTACATGGAGCGAAGTGCTTTCCTTAAAATGAACAGAAACAAATAGAACTGTTGTATTCACTGCTATTTACAGCATTTCCTGAAGTAGGATATGCACAGCTTGAAAGTTAGTTGTTTTGTTTTTTGTTTAATATGAGAGCAGAGAGATTTTTTCGTTCCATGCAATAATGGCATTACAGCTTAGCATGTAATTCACTGATACTTGATACTTCTTTTAATTATTAACAGAAGATTATTTCATTTTGTGTGCAATGACATTACAACCAATACATATTATCTTTTACATGTTTTGTTTTCAAATCTCTTTGATTTTGCACACAATGCACAGAGTAATAGAGGATGAAGAAGAAGATGATGCTTACAGAGTTTTTTAGTTTAATGTGATATTTACCTGTATGAGGGAAGGGTTTTTGAACATTAGGGAGTCTGTCTTTGGTAGTGCGTGCAATGGCATTACAGCCAATACATCTTTTATTCTACATTAGAGAATTGCACTAATCTGTTCAGTTCAAAGCCTAGCAGTTATTTAACGTCTCTTGAGGTACGTGAAGATTAACAGTAGTGAAGTTTCTGTATTTAGATTGTGCAATGGCATTACAACCAATAGTTTTATTATTGTTTTTGAAATTGCACTTTATTTTCTTAATGTTTTTGATTTTGCACAGACAGTAGAAGACAGTAAGTTAAGGTTATCTATTTCAATAATATTATACTTCATCTTGAAAGAATGTCATATGCATTGCATATCATTCAGGGAGGGATCTTTTTCAGGGAGCATCTTTATTTTTCAGGGAGAGCAGGCCTTATGCTTATTTTATGTGAGATTATCTTTTGTGAAAAAAACACGGTCAGCGTTTTTGACATCAAGAATTAAATAAAATTTAATCTGTGTCTGTACTGCAGATTCAAACCTTAATACCATTTCATAACAGACTGATGGATACTTCCAATGACAGGAAGTCCACTCCACTGTAGATTTAGTCGACTAAAATCTGCTAATATTTGGTCTACTAAAACTCGACTAAGACTAAAAGACTTAAAACTAGACTAAGACTAAAACTCTTATGATATTTAGTTGACTAAAACTAGACTAAGACTAAAAGATTTCAGATAGACTAAAATGTGACTAAAACTAAATGGTGTGTTATTCAGTAGACTAAGACTAAATCAGAATTTGATGTCAAAATTAACACTGCCACCAAGACAGTGACTCTCTACCTGCAACCTGAACTAAACTAAACACAGCTCTGTGCAGTTGTTGCATTCATATTATTTTGTTCACATGTATGTATAAAAGATAATAGAAAACATGTTCAAATAGCACCAACTACGCAACCGATCCCTACCTGGGTCTCCCCGACTAAGTTAGCCTCCTCCTAACGTTACATGGGTGAGCTGTCTGACTACTGTTCAGAGATACAAAGATTTGTGAAAACATTTAAAAGACTGGGGTGTTTGAGCCCAGGGGGTGTTGGCGACCGCAGGCCTGTGGTCGTCCACGATGGAACCATCTCACAGGTCTCCTCATGCAAATATCTTCTGTTTTTATTGACAACTCATTAGCCTGGAACATCCATGTGGACAGTCTCTGTAGCAGATTACAACGACGACTGCACTTCCTGTGTCAACTTGGACTTCATGGTGTTGATCAAGATGTTTGTTCAGATACGGCATCATATTCAAATACAATAATCATGGCAGCTGGTTCATTACATGTGAAGTGCACTTGTTCCGGACCTTCCTACAACTGAGTGAGTCTAGAACTGAGATCCTTTTATTGGCCCCTCAAATCCTGTCAACCACTTGAAATCAAACTTTGCTAAGATGCTCACTGATGTTCAGCATAAATACTCTGGATACAAGATTCTGTAGTGAGGTTTTGTTCAGTTATCAGCTGACTTCAATTGAGTCCTTGTGTTTGCAAATCCTGAAAAGATGATCCATCTTTGAACTACGCTTATAAAAGATTATACAACCTGCTGCTACCAGTCTGTTAACAGGAGGAAGTGAAACTGAGAGAAGTGAAAATCCAGAGCTGCGAGGAGACGGAGAGATTGAGGGAGGAGCTAAGCTGTTAGTGAACTATAGAAGAGAGAGGAACTTCCATATTCAGCAGAGTTCAATACACAAAGCAGAAACATTCCCTTTATTCAACATGCTGTCATTGGACTATTATGTACTTTCTCTACTGTTACTATCCATTCTAACAGGTATGTGAGATCCTGCTGAGAAAGTTTCATTACTAACTTTTCTGGATGGGATTCATTTGTTGAGTCTTTTACAACATGAAATAACAGAGTTATCTCTTCCTTCAGGTGTCAGCTGTGAAGAACTGACTGCAGTCAGGAATGAAGAGTTCACTTTAGAAGACAGATCTGTTACTCTGTCCTTCAAATACTCTAAAAAAGCTGATGGCACTGATTATTTCTTCTGGTATCGACAATATCCAGGAAAACCACCAGAGTTCCTTATTTCACACTCAGGAACAGGACTACTGACATCAGATTCCGTCCCTAGACTGTCTGTTAAAGTGAGTGATGATAAAACCCAAATGGATCTGCAGATCTCCTCTGCTGCAGTGACAGACTCTGCTGTGTACTACTGTGCTGTGAGGCCCACAGTGACAGGAAACACCAAAACTCCGTACAAAAACCTTTGGAGCAAAGACAACAGAATACTCCACAACGTCCACTAGAGGGAGTCACACACTGTTAAACTTTCAGAGAGAATCACACAACAAATCCTAAAACTTCTAAAAGCTGAGAGACAAACATCAAGGACGTCCTCTCTCTCCACTGCTGTTTTATTCCTAAAATATAAACTGGCTCATCCAACCTGACATTTTGGCTCTGAGGACAAACAAGAAATGACTAATTAATCACTTTTATTCACAAAATTCCTCCGTATATTTTCTGTGTTGCTGAATGTTGTTCAAAATGTAACAGAACAGTTTTTAACTAATCTCTCATCAGTTACCAACATCTGTCACAAACAGTCCAAGCATAGAGACAGGAACAGAAGAGATGAACCAATCCAGAGCCACATCACTGTGGCCAGCAGAGTTCTTCAGACGGATAATTTAGACCGGAGGTCACTAATAGGTGCAACCGCGATCTGGATCAGGACATAAAGCCCATCTGTTATTGAGAATTACTACCTCGTGACGGAGTGCGAGTCGAACTCGAGTGAGATGCAGAGAGGAAGAGAGGAGACGAAAGAGAAAAGAGACTTCACACGGCTTTTAACCAAGAATGTACAGATTCTCACATGTACATTCTTCCTGCGGGCAGTTCAAAACCAGAATCTCTCATGTATCTCCAATCCAGGCCAGAGCTCACGTTTCTCACAGAACAAGAGAAAGTAGGGAAGAGGTAGCTTTATAAGAGGGAATATCAAAGAGGTGGTATTCTGATCATTTTCAGGTTCATAATCTTATATAGAGGTTGTACCAGAACAGGTTTACATGGTTCTATTTTCATCATGCTGCACACTGCTGCAGCTCCTCTTTCCACCCTGTGTTGAACGCTTCATTTTAGCGATGGAGTGATGCCATAGACTGTAAAACAGAAGTGGACGTAGTCATGGTGACGTCACCCGTTAGTTTGTGGACTGGTGTTTTGGAGCCTCGAGTTTGGCTGATAGGGCGCCGCCATGTGGAGTTTTTGCAACCACCGCCGCCGGACGTGACCATACTTGGACGAGACGGTGGAGCTAACGGCCGTGTGTGGAGCTAGCTAGCTTAGCTAGGTGCATCTGTCATTGACGTTAACGGTCATTTTAACAGGCTGATAAGTTTGTCTAGCGAACAACAGGCTTAAAACTAAATGTTCTCACCAGAGAAAGTGAACAGCCGACTCCTAATAAGCTTTTTCAACGGCGCTGGTTAAATTTACACAGAGGCGAGGGTTCGAGTCTCTCTAGCCTGATTGACAGGTCGCCATGGTAACGACTTGTCAATCATGGATAATCCCACCTGAAGCATACTCTGCTTTATGGTCTATTTTAAAATAAATGGGACCATAATTTACTAAATGAATCATTTTATATTGAAGAAGACATGAAACTAGCGACTGAGACCATAAACCCATCAGGAAAGTGTTCATTGAGGTAATTATTCAGCTAAGAAGAAGGGTCACTTTGCCATTATTTCAAATGGAACCGAACTTCTGTTTCGCAACCAGAAGAGTCGCCCCCTGCTGGCCGTTCAATAGAACACAGGTTTAAGGGACTTCCGGGTTTGCATCAGATCGCTGACCAGAAGCTTCCTGCGTGAGTGATACATCTTGCCTCTACATGATCTTAGTTGGGAGTTGCACATGCGCAATTCCTAGCCAATCAGAAGAAGAGGAGGGCAGGTCAGTAAGAAGCCGTTAAAAATGGCTTTGGTTCAGCTGTATATGTTCCCCTTACCAGCTTGGCAACATGGACTGGAGCATGAGTTTCAGTGTAATATTTACACAAACATTTTTTAAATGCAGCCTTTACTTTACTTAAATTTAGAATTTATTATTAGAGTAGTTATTATTTATTATCCCTTCAGTTTTATGTGAAAACTGACTGTTTTCTGACTGAGTAAATATTGCTGATATATAGATACAACTAGGCTATACGTTATGGTAGCTACTGAATGATAACGCAAGTTGATGTTCCGGACCTTTGCTTTGTGACATTTTCTCTAACTCTTTGAATTAATATTATGTAGCTGCAGGACCCCCGCAATCCCAGGACCTCAGTTATTTTGCGACAGCGCCATCTAGTGGAGTGGTGGTGGTAATCCACAGCAACATGAAGGAGGTTAACGCTGTCTGCTAGCACGTTGGCCGTGAGGCTGATGTCCAGAGCTGTAGGGTTAACCGGTCGACATGCACATAATGATTTGCCTTAAATTTAGGCAGACACTCTGTGATGGTTGTGGTAAGGGTAATTGGCTTCGGTGGACTGTCAAGTGTAACAAAGCCAGCTGGCAGTATCAAAGTAAACACGGGTCCTGGAAATGCAGTTCCGGTACTGCAGCTACATACTACATTTACTAAAATTAATAGAGGTTTTTAGGAATATTGACTCCACTCAAATGATTTCTTTGGAAATGGCAGCTTAGAGATGGGTTTAAAATGATTTATAACAACAGGATGTAGAGAGAGCTTCTTTAAGAAAAATCAGTGGCATGTTAAAAATTGGAGGGGAAAATGCCAGTAGACAGAGAGAAGTTAATAATGGCTCAAATATTCTGAAGGGCAGTTTGCTGTTTCAGCCAGGTGTTTGTGTCCAGATTCCTTCAGGTGAATTTCCTGCAGATTCCTCCTTCAGTCTGACCTTCTTGGATGATGATGACTGCAGCATCACTGTCATTTCTAAAGCTTCCATCAGCCTGAATGGAAACAGAGCACAGCAAGAGGAGGAGCTCCACAACTGAATATGAAAGGCTTCATGTTGGAAGTGAAGAGCTGCTGTGTTCTCTCTATTGTTCATTCAGTACAAGTGGAAATGATGCAGCTCTGCTTAGTTTGGATGATCATCTTCATGTTTCACACTGGTAAGAAATCAAAAGATGTAGCAGGAGATGTAGACATGAAAATAAATTTTGAATCTATCAACATTTTCTGCTAAAATAGACAAATGTCAGAGTGAAATCTCTCTTTGTCTTTTTCAGGATCCTCTGAGGATTTAGTGAAACCATTTAAAGATGTAATGCTGGCTTTGGAAGGAGACTCTGTGACTCTCTCCTGCAACTATTCAGGCTTTGTACAAAACCTCTTCTGGTATCAACAGAAGTCCAGTTCATTTCCACAGTTTTTCCTCGCAGATTATTCAAAGAAACCAGGTTTTTCTTTTAAACATGACAAAACAGCAAAGGAGTTTCATCTGCAGATCTCCTCTGCTGCAGTGACAGACTCTGCTGTGTACTACTGTGCTCTGCAGCCCACAGTGACAGGAAACACCAAAACTCTGTACAAATACCTTTGGAGCAAAGACAACAGAATACTCCACAACGTCCACTAGAGGGAGTCACACACTGTTAAACTTCAGTGTGATGATGAAGTCTTAAATTACTTATATTCTACATGAATCAATGAAATATTTGTAATATCTTATAGGTATAAAACATTTTAACAACACTTAGCAGGAAGCCTTTCATTAGGAGGGGATGTCTCTGAATGATCTTCCTCGAGGGTTTTTCAATCATGATTTTTAAACCTATAGGCAAAGGGAACATACAGAGATAATATCTTTGTGTCACAGTAAGTTCAATTGGGCAAAGAGGAACATGAGGGAGTGGACCAGACCCAGAACCAGAGGCATGGCAGGTTCAGTTTTATGGTTTTCAAAATAAAAGAGTACACTGACTTACAGCAAGCTGAGGCAGGCCAAGGTCCACACAGGCAGACACATAGCAAACACATCCAAAGGAAGCAGCAATAAACCAAATCTAAACGGTCTAATACATCAGGCCAAAATCCAAAACACAGGAAAACACTGGGAAATGGCTAGAAAGCTTGACATATAGACAAAGACAAGGCAGGCGCACAGACTAAACACACAAGTGAGGGGAGATTAAGGAGACACAGGTAAAACTAATTAGGACAGGGCAGCCAATCAAACGGGCGGGAAAACACGAGGGCAGGAAATAAAGTAAGACAAGACACAGGAGATACAACATAAAATAGAAAATAACAACATCAAAACCCAAAACCATGACACCATGTCAATAATATGGAGTCTTCAAACACATTGTGATTGGTTTATGGAATAGACGATAACTGACTGATGAACTCAGCATCCGGCTGTGAGCTCTATTTTCTTTAAGTTAATCACAAGTGCTTTCACTTTGGCTGACTTATAAAAAGAAAATCAGAAAGAAAGAAAAGCATAATTGCAGAGAATTAAGAACACCAGTAAATATAAATATGTCTCGGTAACACTTTATTTGAAGGTGCTTGTAATAAGCAGTAATTAACAGTTAATAAGCAGCAATTAAAAAATAATCAAACACTTTATAAAGATGTTTATAACACAAATAAGTGTTAACTAAAGCACAATTAACTCATTTATTATTGATAAGACACTTATAGGCCCTTATTAGGAACTTGTTGATGTTTATTTACCTGTCATAAACATTATTAAGCTGTTTATTAACATTTTATAAGGGCTGGTTATTGATAAATTAACAGAATTGTTATTTCCTTGTGAGACACTTGTAGTGGGTTAGGGTTAAAAAATCTTAATATTTATAGGCAGCTTATAAAATATATTTTTATTAACATTGACACTTAACGTTAGCATGCAGCTATAAAATAAGGCATGTAGTTTAAGCTAACTTCAGCATGCAGCTATAAAATAAGGCGTGTCGTTTAAGCTAACTTTAGCATGCAGCTATAAAATAAGGCATGTAGTTTAAGCTAACTTTAGCATGCAGCTATAAAATAAGGCATGTAGTTTAAGCTAACTTCAGCATGCAGCTATAAAATAAGGCGTGTAGTTTAAGCTAACTTTAGCATGCAGCTATAAAATAAGACATGTAGTTTAAGCTAACTTTAGCATGCAGCTATAAAATAAGGCATGTAGTTTAAGCTAACTTTGGCATGCAGCTATAAAATAAGGCATGTAGTTTAAGCTACTGTTAGCATGCAGCTATAAAATAAGGCATTAGTTTAAGCTAACTTTAGCATGCAGCTTTAAAATAAGGCATGTAGTTTAAGCTAACTTTAGCATGTAGCTATAAAATAAGGCATGTAGTTTAAGCTTCTGTTAGCATGCAGCTATAAAATAAGGCATGTAGTTTAAGCTAACATTAGCATGCAGCTATAAAATAAGGCATGCAGCTATAAAATAAGGCATGTAGTTTAAGCTAACATTAGCATGCAGATATAAAATAAAGCATGTAGTTTAAAATAAGGCATGTAGTTTAAAATAAGGCATGTAGTTTAAGCTAACATTAGCATGCAGCTATAAAATAAGGCATGTAGTTTAAGCTAACATTAGCATGCAGCTATAAAATAAGGCATGTAGTTTAAGCTAACTTCAGCATGCAGCTATAAAATAAGGCGTGTAGTTTAAGCTAACTTTAGCATGCAGCTATAAAATAAGACATGTAGTTTAAGCTAACATTAGCATGCAGCTATAAAATAAGGTATGTAGTTTAAGCTAACTTTGGCATGCAGCTATAAAATAAGGCATGTAGTTTAAGCTACTGTTAGCATGCAGCTATAAAATAAGGCATTTAGTTTAAGCTAACTTTAGCATGCAGCTTTAAAATAAGGCATGTAGTTTAAGCTAACTTTAGCATGTAGCTATAAAATAAGGCATGTAGTTTAAGCTTCTGTTAGCATGCAGCTATAAAATAAGGCATGTAGTTTAAGCTAACATTAGCATGCAGCTATAAAATAAGGCATGCAGCTATAAAATAAGGCATGTAGTTTAAGCTAACATTAGCATGCATAAAGCATGTAGTTTAAAATAAGGCATGTAGTTTAAAATAAGGCATGTAGTTTAAGCTAACATTAGCATGCAGCTATAAAATAAGGCATGTAGTTTAAGCTAACATTAGCATGCAGCTATAAAATAAGGCATGTAGTTTAAGCTAATGTTAGCATGCAGCTATAAAATAAGGCATGTAGTTTAAGCTAACATTAGCATGCAGATATAAAATAAGGCATGTCGTGTAAGCTAACTTTAGCACTTGGATTTTTAGTGCAGCTTGAATAATGTCTTAGGGTGTTTTCTCTCAACCTGGACATTAGAAATTGGTCCAAGAGATGGCTGCAGTGGCAGCGTGAAACAAGCTACAATGTAACATTAATATGCCGCTGCACACCTTCAGTTTCCATCCATAACGTGCTTGTTTTGCCACTGACACGCTCAGATAATTATTCTTAGTGTCTGACAACATTATGGAAAGGATCCCAGCTGAGGTCAAGCTTTTGTTAAAGAGTAAGATCCGTTTTGTTTTAACATGAAACATCCCTGAAATCGCCAAACCCACCAGACTCTATTCAAATTAACTGTCATTTTATCGTCATAAAATACACATTTAAAGTCGACAGGAACAAGATAAAACCTTCACAAACCATCTTAGTTGTCTAAGAAAATAAGAAATGTACTGAAGTATAAAGGGTAGCTGTATTAGGAGTGCAAATTACAATGTGATGTCCAATCTCGCATTCATGAGGTATATATAACTTATAGCTCTAATAAAGGCCTATAATTGTCTTATAAGCAATAATTAATCAATTAATAGTTTATTAGGCTTTAATTAACACTTCTATTGTTGTTTATAAGCATCCTATAAGGTCTTATAAGTGTCTTATTAACTGTTAATTACTGCCTATTACAATCACCTTAAAATAAAGTGTTACCTACGTCTCATTTACAGAAAATAAAGCAAAAACTTTCACATCCTGTGGAATTTACTGGTAAGGTAGGAAATGGAACAGAGAGAAGTGAAAATCCAGAGCTGCGAGGAGACGGAGAGATTGAGGGAGGAGCTAAGCTGTTAGTGAACTATAGAAGAGAGAGGAACTTCCATATTCAGCAGAGTTCAATACACAAAGCAGAAACATTCCCTTTATTCAACATGCTGTCATTGGACTATTATGTACTTTCTCTACTGTTACTATCCATTCTAACAGGTATGTGAGATCCTGCTGAGAAAGTTTCATTACTAACTTTTCTGGATGGGATT
Organism: Micropterus salmoides; assembly: GCF_014851395.1. Lineage (NCBI taxonomy): Eukaryota > Metazoa > Chordata > Actinopteri > Centrarchiformes > Centrarchidae > Micropterus > Micropterus salmoides. Next base: position 5,527 of record NW_024042616.1, on the reverse strand, counting down.
CATTTGTTGAGTCTTTTACAACATGAAATAACAGAGTTATCTCTTCCTTCAGGTGTCAGCTGTGAAGAACTCACTGCAGTCAGGAATGAAGAGTTCACTTTAGAAGGCAGCTCTGTTACTCTGTCCTACACATACTCTAAAAAAGCTGATGGTAGTGATTATTTCTTCTGGTATCGACAATATCCAGGAAAACCACCAGAGTTCCTCATCTTTCACTTGGGAACACAAAATGCAACAAACTCTAGATGGTCTGCTAAAGTGAGTGATGATAAAACCGATCTGGATCTGCAGATCTCCTCTGCTGCAGTGACAGACTCTGCTGTGTACTACTGTGCTCTGCAGCCCACAGTGACAGGAAACACCAAAACTCTGTACAAAAACCTTTGGAGCAAAGACAACAGAATACTCCACAACGTCCACTAGAGGGAGTCACACACTGTTAGACTTCAGTGTGATGACAGTCTGAATTTGTTGAAGTGGTGATAGAAGCAGCATAAAATGAAGCACAGAAGACAACACAAACAAATATGAACTTGAACAAATAACATAATTTGAATCCAGCATGTCCATAAACTGGTTGGTATCACAAACTCAGGTTTTCATTGATTCTTTTCATCTTTATAAAAGAAGTTTCTCTGTTGTTCTCTCAGGCTGTGATTTCTTGTGGTGTACCACAGGGTTCATTCCTAGGGCCTCTCATTTTCTATCTACATGTTGCCTTTAGATCAAAAATACAACATCCGTTGCCATAATTTTACTGTCAATATGTGATTTTAGATTCCATCAAAATCCAGTAATAATGGCAGCTGGTTTATTAGATGTGAAGTTCTGGTGTTCCAGACCTTCCTACAATTAAGTGAGTCCAGAAATTAGAAGATTTTATTTACCCACTAAATTCAGTAAACCAGGTGAAATCAAACTATGCCAGGATGTCAGTTGATGTTTAGCATAATGCTCATAGTCAGTGCATTAGAGGCGTACAGAGAAGTCATTATCTGTTTCTGTTCAACCAACAAACTGATCTGTCTGTTTTTGAAAAGAAGACTGGGTGTGGCCATAGTTTATACAGGAAGTCATGTTAAATTGGGTAATGTTGTAACTAATTTCATTGAATACATACTCTACATTTCATTTCTCTCTCTTTTGATTTTCATTTTTAACTAAACTAAGTTTCATGAACTGAATTCCACCACCACCCAACCTTTAACTGAACAAACACAAACTGAAAAACAATGCTTGATACTTCAAAAGATTCTGTTTTACATTGAAAAAAAATTGCAGTAAACATACAGAAAAATATCCATTGATGTTGAATTCCAATAGGCTACAATTGCATGAAATTTAAATCAGCAACACTAGTGGAACTACAGCAGAAACAAAGCTGCATTCAATACTACCAACTTGAAACAGCGCCTAACAGAATACAGTGAGTCAACCTTAGGTAAGTCAGCAAAGGCTGCACAAAAGCAGCAAACACTGGACGATACTATGAAGGAGAGAGACATTTGCATTTTAGACTCTGCCCTACTGGAGCTTCACAACAAGGTTTGTGACCACCTACGAGGTGCTTTATCAGATGTGACAGCTACTGGTTATTCAATAGTCAAGCAAATATGGTGGATTGATTTGAATAACTTGAATGTAATTGAAGTGTGCACTGTGCAACTGTGTTAACTCGGGAAAATACAAGTATCAGATCCAGACTCTGTACAGACAGGCCTGCCCACAGAAATGACTGGGCCTCTGAGAAGGTCCAGTAAATGGGCCCTCTGCAAATCTGTTTTACTCATGTCAACGCATGCTGTGCTCTCTCTCTCCATCTCCTACATAAACACATACATGGCCTGCTGCATGGGTGCACTTTTGATGTTTTGATGTTGTGTACAACAAACAGTACTCATACCATTTTCAGGAGAGGGGGGGGGGGGGGGGGGTTCTTCATAAAACAGGCTGTATTTTACTGAAGCAACATTACATTTTTTAAGAATGTTTTGTTATTTTAAAAAGTAATGGTGAGCTTTTTGGTTCAAATTTAAATTTGGTTATCTTTCCTTATATTTAGAATGAACATCATTAGTGCTGGATTGCAAGGGCCCCCCTAGCAGCAGGGCCCCAGAATTCTTTCCCATCCCCCCCCTTATGGACGGCCCTGTGTATAGGCAGATACGTCATATTAAAAGACTGAGCAAAGAACCTGTAGGGGACAGAAGAACCTGATCAGGACGTCCCTAATGAAATGTCCTCCATGTTCCCAGAATAGAGAGCAGGTCTTCAGGTAGGCTTCCTTCTAGTGGGACCTGCCTCGGTCTCACAGTGGTGTGAAGAACTGAAAGTGGACATTCAGGAAACATTTCTCTGAGGCAGAGCTGCTCTGGATGCACAAATAATCTCACTGGCTGAACTGAACTTTGGTAGACAGCCAATCTCTAAAAAGGGGATTCTCTGGCCCCGCCCACTGAAGTCCAACTCAACCAATGAGATTCTTTGCGTCTCCAGAGCAGAAATGTTTGAGGAACTAAAAGCACAATCAGCTTGATGTTGAGGAGAAGGGCTGTGCAGCAGAGAGGCTGTTTAGTTTCTTCATTCTACTGCAGTGGAAGAACATTGCTCATCTGCTGTCTGTCTGGCTTTAACAACTCCAAAGACATGTTGCTTTACCTCTTTTTACTTTGCTCTCACTTCATAGGTGAGTGTTGGAGTGTTTGTGTCCACAGAGTAACACTGTACAGCTGCCATTTTCCACTGTCTTCTCCTCTCAGCCTCATGAACAATGTTAGTCTAATGGCTTCATTTGCTCTACTTTTTCCAGGACTAATGGCTGGAGACACAATCTCTCCTGTACAAGAGGAAGTCAGTGGAAGAGAAGGACAATCTGTCACACTCACATGCAACTATCAGACAGATGAAGACTATATTTACCTTTACTGGTACAAACATCATTCTGACCTTCAGGCACCTCAGTTTATACTCTGGAAAGGAGCAAAAGATAACTCAGGTGAACATATTCCTGATAGAAGATATGAATCTGAAACATCAGCAACATCAACTACACTGACCATCAGAGATCTAACCCTGGCAGACACAGCTCTCTACTACTGTGCTCTAGAAACACAGTGATACAAAGTGTAGAAGAGGCTGTACAAAAACCTGAACCCAGATATCTGACTACTCTTCAAAGAGGAGGGAAGTGGTATTCAAACCACAGCTTCATATCAGATGGATTCTGCTAATTCCTGTTTTATCAGAGTCACTGTGGTTCCAGCTGCTAATGAAACACTGGGGGAGGATTCACAGGAGCATTATGGGTAGTGGGTACAATGACAAACTCTACACGGTACAGATCACACCATGTTTCAAGTCCAGGGTGTAATTCACCTCCCAAGTAATTAATAAACATTGGACTTAATTCAAAGCAATCATCTCAGAAGAAATAGACACGACACTAAAGAAGTTATAGACAACAAACAAAATAACTAACTCACTCATTAAATAGTTAAAATTAACAAAACTTAGAGATCAAATCATATTCTGAAGTAAACAGAATTTTCTGGCAGGGGAGCTTTGAACATTTCTTATAGATTTAATTAATACAGAGAACTCATTTCTAAGTGCATTCCAAGAAGGGGGGATTTCACAAAGTGACATGTGTGTATATAATATTTAGTAATAATAATGGTATTATTGATCAGAAAATTAATTTGTTTCTTATTTAGGACCACACCTAGTTGGACAGATGTGAAAGAAAAGAAATCTATCTTTATGAGTTTGGACGTCAGCCAGTGTGATGGAAATGTGATTTACTGTGTTTACTGTTTCACCCTGCGTGCTTCATTATTTTATACAAAGGTTTCACTGTGTGGTATTTGATTATTTGATTATGTTACAGCTAGGTGAAGTTTCCCATGGGAAAGATGCTCGTTAGAGAGTTTTCTTATCAGACTGTCCTTGATAGGCCTTCATCTCAGGACAGCTGGTCCCTACTCCCTTCCTCTCCTGGATAGCTGCGTAATACCCTTACAGTATAAAGTCACCTGCTTCTACACTGGCTCTTTGTCTTACACTCTGCAGACTGGTTGCACTCTGTCTGTCTGTGTGACCCTTTGCAAAGAATAAAACCCTTAAAAGACGTCTGGATTGGACTCTTTGTTTCAGAAGACTCACTAAAGGACAAATTTCCATTACATTTGGTGTCAGAAGTGGGATGGTTTGGCAAAGTTTGTCTGGGACCTGAGACGGCCGGCGACTGATCAGCCTGGAGTAAAGTGTCTCAGCCTCCACCTCGCTGACTTAAGAGACGGGAGGGTCGACCGTCCGCGCCCCGGACCGTTGCCACTACCATCTCAAAAAAGAGTTGGACCTACGTTGTCCTTAAAAACGGTGAGTGTCTGAAATAAACTATTAAATTGCATTTGTTTTTCTTTGTTTTTTCTTAGACTTTCAGCTTAAGATTGCTATTTTGATTGTACCATCTCACACGTGGATCCTTAGTTAACAGGGCCGAGCAGAATTACAAGCAAGTTTTTCTCCTCTGTTAACTGGTTGAGCAGGGCTGTGTAGAAATACATTTTTCTCCGCTGTTTTAATTCCTTTTGGGGTTTAAACAGGGCTGTGCAGAAAAAAAAAAGGAACAAAAAGAGGAGCAATAAAAATATATATATATAAAAAAAAATAATAATAAAGTTAGTTAAAAAATATTTGAAATAAAAACAGGAAAACAAGGGTTTCTCCGCTGTTCGAGCAATTTTGGAGTCTTAACAGGGCTGTGAAGAGGACTGTTTTTTTCCACTGTCGACCGCTTTTGCCAGAGTTTGTAGCCGTAAACAATCTGGATTTACAGTGACGACTGTATCTAAGGAAAGGGTTAGAGTCCCTAAAAGACTTGTACAAGCAAAGAAGGATAGTGTGGGAGATGGGAAGTCAAACGAGCAAAATAAGCAAAGGTGAGAGACCTGATTATTCTTCACCTATCATACAATGCATGCAAGAGAAATATGGTGAAGAATGACAAAAACATAGAATTATTGGTGAATTAATTCTGTTTCCTATTCAGTTTGAGGCAATTACATCAGGTAGAAAAGTGATTTTTTTAAGGGTAAAAAGACAAAGAAGATTTTAAACATAAGCATTTGAAAGCGTCATGCATGTGGAAGACAGGATCAGAAAGTAAGAGAAGGCAAAGGAAGTATGCCAAATAAATGCCTCACAATGAGGGTGAAGGAAAGTGTGAAACATAGAGAGACATACATTAGAGATGAGGTTATGTGTTGGAGTAAAAACTGGTAAACTGAGTGGAAAACAGCTCCTAAAATCCTTCTGCCAGTTGTAAAAGTTATGACTGAAAAAGATAAAACATCTATGGGACAATTTGATAAGTGGGTTGAAATGTGTTAAATGTGAGTTTTAGTTCAAAAATATATATATTTGGAGCAGCTAAAGACATGTTTGAAGAGAAAGGAAAGGAGAGATGCAGAAGAGCAGGCAGCCTTGTTCAGAGGAAAAAAAACTAAACAAAAAAAACAAGCTGAAA
>NW_024042615.1:0-44553 GCF_014851395.1 Micropterus salmoides | reverse complement strand
TATGTTACAGCTAGGTGAAGTTTCCCATGGGAAAGATGCTCGTTAGAGAGTTTTCTTATCAGACTGTCCTTGATAGGCCTTCATCTCAGGACAGCTGGTCCCTACTCCCTTCCTCTCCTGGATAGCTGCGTAATACCCTTACAGTATAAAGTCACCTGCTTCTACACTGGCTCTTTGTCTTACACTCTGCAGACTGGTTGCACTCTGTCTGTCTGTGTGACCCTTTGCAAAGAATAAAACATTTAAAAGACGTCTGGATTGGACTCTTTATTTCAGAAGACTCACTAAAGGACAAATTTCCATTACATTTGGTGTCAGAAGTGGGATGGTTTGGCAAAGTTTGTCTGGGACCTGAGACGGCCGGCGACTGATCAGCCTGGAGTAAAGTGTCTCAGCCTCCACCTCGCTGACTTAAGAGACGGGAGGGTCGACCGTCCGCGCCCCGGACCGTTGCCACTACCATCTCAAAAAAGAGTTGGACCTACGTTGTCCTTAAAAACGGTGAGTGTCTGAAATAAACTATTAAATTGCATTTGTTTTGTCTTTGTTTTTTCTTAGACTTTCAGCTTAAGATTGCTATTTTGATTGTACCATCTCACACGTGGATCCTTAGTTAACAGGGCCGAGCAGAATTACAAGCAAGTTTTTCTCCTCTGTTAACTGGTTGAGCAGGGCTGTGCAGAAATACATTTTTCTCCGCTGTTTTAATTCCTTTTGGGGTTTAAACAGGGCTGTGCAGAAAAAAAAAAAGGAACAAAAAGAGGAGCAATAAAAAATATATAAAATAAATAATAATAATAATAATAAAGTTAAAAAATATTTGAAATAAAAACAGGAAAACAAGGGTTTCTCCGCTGTTCGAGCAATTTTGGAGTCTTAACAGGGCTGTGAAGAGGACCGTTTTTTTCCGCTGTCGACCGCTTTTGCCAGAGTTTGTAGCCGTAAACAATCTGGATTTACAGTGACGACTGTATCTAAGGAAAGGGTTAGAGTCCCTAAAAGACTTGTACAAGCAAAGAAGGATAGTGTGGGAGATGGGAAGTCAAACGAGCAAAATAAGCAAAGGTGAGAGACCTGATTATTCTTCATCTATCATACAATGCATGCAAGAGAAATATGGTGAAGAATGACAAAAACATAGAATTATTGGTGAATTAATTCTGTTTCCTATTCAGTTTGAGGCAATTACATCAGGTAGAAAAGTGATTTTTGTTAAGGGTAAAAAGACAAAGAAGATTTTAAACGTAAGCATTTGAAAGCGTCATGCATGTGGAAGATAGGATCAGAAAGTAAGAGAAGGCAAAGGAAGTATGCCAAATAAATGCCTCACAATGAGGGTGAAGGAAAGTGTGAAACATAGAGAGACATACATTAGAGATGAGGTTATGTGTTGGAGTAAAAACTGGTAAACTGAGGGCTGATCCAGTCCTGGACTCCGCTCCTCCTCCTCCGATACGCTCCAGTCCCAGATCCATCCAAGGATGAAGACTACGCTGATGTTAAAACTGCTGCTGAAACACGACACCATAAGCCAGAGAGAGATGATGAACTAATGCAACATTAAAGAGCTACAGAAGCACTGTTCTGCTCCGGTAACAGTAATGCAACACATCGTATTGCCCAGTCATGGAAATGCCAATTATAAAAGGAATATTTGGTATTTGGAACATTGTTGAGGCGACGGGTCACGTGACAGCCTCACATGCAATTGGAGCAGTTTGGAGCGTTTATCAAAGGATGCCATAATGACTTAAAGACAGCTGAGTAGCAAACCAGCTCAAACAACAACTCCACTTTGGAGACCTGCAAGATTTCTACAATCTCAACAAAATACTTCACTCTAGTTTCACAAGAAAGTAGGCTGGAGCACAGAATGGACTCAGTACAGCGATGTCATCATTGGAGAATTGCAGGCCAATCACAACATGTTTGCATTCAAGAACAGATCATGTAGAGCTCTCCAAGTTCACACGATCATCACCTTATGGTCACAGCGGTCTGAAATAAAGTTCATCGGAAAAGAACATGTTCTGAGCGGGACAAGGCCAGAAACTGCTGTTGGAACAAAGATGCCGAATTTCACAGCGTCTTAGTGACAGACGAGAGAACCTGCAAGCTGAAGATTCACACAAAGAGGACAAAAGTGAGAAAACAGCCATCAAAAACTCTGTTCTGAGCCGTCACAGTACGAGAAAACGGACAGTACAGTGGACAAAGGTGGACATTGGTACACAGAGATTGTCTGGACAGATCCAAAACAGATCCAAATGGACTGAGCTGGAGGGGGCGGGACGGACGCCAGTGACAGGAAACAGCTGGGACACACACACACAACGGGTGAGTCACAATTTCTCACAGAAAAATTAAATCTTAAACACAATGAAACAACAAAAATGATATTAAGTTATTAGTAAATGCTGATGAGCCTGAACAGCCTACATTGGTGATGAATGAGAAGCACCAAGAGTTTTAGAAAGTGTCATTTAAACCCAGCAGGGGACAATGCTGCTACATGATGTGTTGAAAACAGCCCAGAGAGGGGCAGGTTGCATATATGGCATCATGTTGATGAATTCTGATGACATAGTTGCTAAACACTTATTTCAGTTATCAGAGCACTAATGAGTGACGCCACTGCACACACACACACACACACACACACACACACACACACACAGACCTTTAGGTACATGCAGACAGACTCGTTACTCTGCACAATACACAATTCTGATGGACAGGATGCAACAAGTTTTAATTATTATGGAAGAGGGACAGTGGAAGAAAAAAAAAGAGAGAGAACTATTGCAACATATTATCTGGACAAGGAGGCTGTGCTGTTGTTTTGTTTCTTCTTCTCCTTCTCTGATCTTAGCTGTACCGAGGGGGAAGTATACACATGGCGAAGCAAAGCCAAGTGATTTGCAAACGGATGGATTTGGGGATAAAGTCCACCCGGAGTTGGCTGACTGACAACAGGCCCGTAAGTTGGAATCTGAGAACACTGTACAGTAAAGAGCAAAAAGTCCTGCTCAGGTTAAAAGAACCATTGAACTAGTTCCTGTAACATCTTTTTACACACCGTGGTTAAAACAATAAACTGTGACCTCATGTCTGAGGTGCAAACTGAATGAGAGTCTATAGCTGTAGTTCACACAAAGTTTGATTTGATGTGTGAAATAATATTTACAAATATTAAACATGTTTTCTTTTGTTCACTGCTGCAGGCTGCAGTGACCTGTACGCACCCACATTTTCACAAAAGATTGTGATGAAGGCCGACCAGCAGAGCGACAGAGTGCTGGTAAATGCATTCGTGCAGCCGCGAGCACTACAGGTTTAAAGATTTCACATTATTGGCTACATCACAGACCACACATTTCTCTGTTGGTGATTTGACAAAGGTCTGTTTTTAAAATGTTACATTTCCCGCGCGGCTGGTCGGTTTCCGTTCTGCAGTCCATCACACGAAGCGTGCTGAGATGACCATTGTGTTGCTAAAGCGGTTCGCCCACAATGGCCACACACAAGGCTGTCTGTCTGTCTCTAACTGCAATTCCAATAGACAGAATAACTTCTCTGGGAATGTGATCAGGATGAGAGTAAAGCTCTCTCTCCCAGTGCATACAAGCCAAAACCAATCACCATAAAGAGGTGATGATGATTTTATGGACAAGGGATCCCATTACTGAAACAAGAGAAAGCTTTCTCCCATGATTCATGGTAAACTAACAGTGCACTTGACTGACTTGAACTGACGAAGCTGAGCTGACAGAGCCTCACTGACTGAAATGGTTCTCTATAGTCTGCCTGTACTCGGGGACGACAAAGACCTGACCTGCGTTCTTACTTGACTTGACCGCAGGACGATCACATGACCTGTTCTGACGCTACATCTTGGAAGCGAACCGGATGCCTGGTGCTTATTGTCGTGTTGCTTGCTGTGTCTGTTGCTTTATGTCACGCTGGATGTTTCTTTGTGAGCTGCTGCCGTGTTGATGATAAAATGTGATGCACGCTAACAGACTGACCCCATTTCTACAGGAAAAGAATGCCGCCTGCTCGTTCCTTGTTGTTTGATGTTATTGTTTAAATCCCTTTTTTTTAGCATGGTCCAGAGTTTTGCCCATGCGCTCTCCTCCACAGAGAAAAGGGGGAACTGAATGCAAAACTATGGATGTGTGTGAGGTGTGTTATCAGACAGCCTGGAAGCTCAGAGGCTGTTTCACACACACAGAGCAGAGTGTCACCCAGAAGAACCATGTGACCACCTGATGAGGGAGCTTTTTAGCTAAACCCAAGCAAAGGCAATAAGTGCTGTTGATGATAGTTGACATGTTTCCAAAATGGACAGACATCAGTGTTACTACAGAAACATGGTGACAGACTGAGACCAGTCGCTTTTTCTTTCAGCAAAACTGGATCCAGTGGCTGCAGGGTCACCACGTTGTCATGGCATCACGTCACATTGTTGGTTATTCTGATTTAACCCTTTGGTCCCTCATGCGGTTTCTATGATCTTGCTTGAACAGAAGACCTCTCATCTCTCCACAGCACGTTGGCTCCGATACACCACTGTTCTATTGGATATGCCTAACATCGCTGTCAAACGCTGTAATGTTGTTGTGTAATGTTAAATCCTGCAACTTTGCTCCCCATTCCAGGAGATGGAGAAGATCATAACTGTGTTGCTGTGCTTGAGCAGGTTTGCACTCCACGTCCAGATCTGTCTGAAACACCTCTAACTAACCCAGACCTGATTCTCTTTGATGACGGGTCTGCTTCACGCAATGTTAACACAGGAAAAAATCAAGTTGTCAGCACGAGACACTGAAATCTGGCCCCTTGCCATCTCATTATTCAGCTCAAGCAGCTGAGTTGGTTGCACTCACTGAAGCTTGTAAACTGGCCAAAGACAAATCAGTAACTATTTACACAGATTCTCAATATGCATTTGCAACCGTGCATTAAAATCTGATGGTAAGCCTATTCTGCATCATGATAAAATAGCTGCATTGCTTGAAGCAGTGATGTTGCCGTCTGCTATTTCTGTATGCAAATGCCCATACTGATGCAAAAGACTTTGTTTCTACAGGTAACGCCAAAGCTGATGCAGCTGCCCGCACCGCAGCTCAACAGGGCCTGACACACACACACACACCCCTGCACGCAGACACAGACACAGATATTCCTCTGACATTGCATGCTATGCAACAGTTTGCTCCATCAGATGAGAAGCGCACATGGCAACAGGCTGGTTGTAAATATGCTGATGGATTGTGGACTGGTCCCAATGACAAACCATGTTGACCCAAACATTTTTTTCCACATTACGCTAAATTGACACATGGGTTGCATCATGTGTCAAAGGGAGGGATGTTCGATCAACTAAAGCAACACTGGTTCATGAAAGCTTTCACAACATACGCTCACAACTTTTGCCAAACGTGCTCAATCTGCCTAACACACAACACAGGGAGAGGATTGAGGGTTCCCTTAGCGGCACACCCAACGCCAGATAAACCATCTGATCACCTGATGATGGACTTTATTGAGCTTAACCCGAGTCAAGGCAAAAGGTTCTGTTTGGTCATAGTTGATATGTTTTCCAAATGGATGGAGGTTTTTCCAACTTCAAAACAAGACGGTGCAGCTGGAGCTAAAGCCCTGATTTCTGAGATCTTGCCGCGCTGGGGCGTGCCTTCTAAAATCAGCAGTGACAACGGCACACCTTTTGTAAGTGAAGCCATCAAACCACTTGGCTCTTATATGGGCATTGATTTGAGACAACATTGTTCCTTCCACCCAGCGAGCGGTGGAGCAGTAGAAAAAGAGAATGGAACATTAAAAGCTAAGCTAGCTAAATGTTGTGAAGACACAGGTCTTCCATGGACAAAGGCGTTGCCGTTGGTGTTGATGTACATGAGAACGAGGGTAAGAACTAGGTCAGGTTTGAGCCCGTTTGAGATTCTTTTTGGGCGCCCTCCACGAACAGGGATAGAGGCAGCGAGCAGAGTACCGCCTGACACACATCACTGTGAGAATGATTGAATGACTTTGTCCTCTGCTCTTGCCCGTCTACATCAGCAGGTTAAAGAGGCCCTACCCTCTCCAGCGACAGAACCACTGCACAGTCTCCTAGAGTCTCCTTTTGTGGTGGTTAAGGACTTCAGAAGAAAGCACTGGAAAGCGCAGAGGTGGAAAGGTGCTCCTGACAACATACACAGCGGTAAAAGTGGCTGAAAGAGCTACGTGGATTCACGCCAGCCACTGCAGGAAGGAGCCTGCACCAGTACAACAATAGATCAACAAGCGTGATGCACAAAAGCCACCACGACAGAACACCACAGTGAACTACAGGCATTGACATCAAATAGCAGTGTTGGAGGCAAGAGAAGCACCCAAAGAGGCTGGGATGCTGGGCTAATGTTTAATAACTCCTGCTGTATGTTTGTGCCCAACAATACAGCTCCAGATGGTTCGGTGAACCCAGTGCTGGAAGGACTGCGTTCCCTACGAGAAGAACTTGCAGAGAACTCTGAAGTGGACACTAACATGTTCGACCGGTCAGATTCTGTGTTTGCTAAATAAAAGGCCTTAGTGATGCCCACACTAGCAGGTCTAATGATTGCTGTAGCTCTCTGTGGATGTTGCATCATTCCATGTGCCAGAGGTCTGATTGTAGGAGCTATTGAGAAAAGTGTCTCCATTCAAATGATCACACTCGTCTGGATTGGAATCTTTTTCATTCATCTCACATTTCAGAAGACTCACTAAAGGACAAATTTCCATTACACCAGTCATGTAAGGATTTCCATAAACTTTAGTCACAAACATAAAAAATGTGCTCTGTTGTTTCTACATTTGTGTTGCATAGGTGACAGTTTTCTACATCACATTTCAATCTTAGAATTTTAAACTGCATTTCTTTGTTTTTAGGAAGAAGTGGAAATTAAAGACATTTTGTTCTAATAGCTGATATTTCAGGGTTTGAAGTTCTCCTTGTGAAGCCAGATTACATTGTATTCTACAGATGTTGCCTCAGGAAGGCATTGTTACATTTTTGGTTTAAAAAGTCAACTTGGCCTATCTTTATATTTTGGACTTTGGAGGTCGGTGTGTTTTCTACATTATTTTTAATTAACTGAATAAGAGCCATTGGAATGTTTTATGACACCTTCAGTAATCCAGATTATATCCAACTTATATATATCCAACAATTGACCATATTTGTTTCTCCATCCAGTTGTCCATAAATATAGATTTTCTTTTGCACAACATGAATCTATTGTTCCATAGCAGAACGTTCTGTGGACTAAAATTATGTTAAGAAATCATAGATATATCATATCTTAGAAAAATACAGCATAACTCTTTTTACATTATAGTTAGTGTCGGACTTCAGTTAGAGCGAGTCCTATTCTGCGCTGTGATTGGCCAGCTGTGTATTCAGTTGCATGTGTTCCAATCAGCTCATGTGATGCTGCTCAGCCAATCAAATCTGTCCATTCCAATAAGCATTGCGAGTCCACGAGTGAGATACACAGAGGAAGAGAGGAGACGAAAGAGAAAATAGACTTCACACGGCTTTTAACCAAGAATGTACAGATTCTCACATGTACATTCTTCCTACGGGCAGTTCAAAACCAGAATGTATCTCCAATCCAGGCCAGAGCTCACGTTTCTCACTGAACAAGAGAAAGTAGGGAAGTGGTAGCTTTATAAGAGGGAATGAAAGAGGAGAGGAGGTATTAAAGAGGGGGTATTCTCCTGGTATGCTCCTCTTTTCAGCCTGTGTTGAAGGCTTCGTTTTAGCTATGGAGTGATGCATCTTGTCTCTAAATGATCTTTGTTGGGAGTTGCACATGCTCAGTTCCTAGTTAAGGACTACTAGCCAATCAGAAGCAGAGAAGGGCGGGTCGGCGAGAAGCCGGTAAACAGCTCGGGTTCAGCCGTACGTGTTGCCGACCGGCTCGGCAACATGGACTGGAGCGAGAGTTTCAGAGCGGTGAGTTATTAATCTGTATCCATAAAGTTTTAACTGAGCTCTGTCTCTACATCACAGGAACAACTTTCTGTCCACTGACTGCCTGGAGGGTAGCTAGTGTTTGGAAGGGAGAGGAGAGCTGTGTGCTGCAGCTCGCTGTTTCTGAGGGCGTGTCCGAGTCGCCGCTTGGCGAGCGTTATATGAGGCGCGTTTAGCTTTCATCCCTGTGACGTCACAGGGATGTTTGTTAAGATGTGTTGAGTGTTAATTATAATTTTGGTTGAGACTACACTTTGATCACTCAAAGCTACACTTTAGTTAATTTTGTTTTTCTGAAATGAATTGAGCAACAAATAAAATTAATAATTTATATTAAGATGCACATTTACAAAAACGTTTTTTAAATTTAGACTTTAGATTACTTAAATTTAGAATTTATTATTAGTTATTTATTATCGCTTCAGTTTTATGTAAAAACTGACAGTAAATATGTTATATATGTGATACAGCTAGGCCATACGTTGTGATAGCTACTGAATGATAAAGCAAGTTGATGTTCCGGATGTTTGCTTGGTGAAATTTCTCTAATTGGACCTCTTTGAATCAATATTATGTTGCATGCAGTACTGGAGGCTGCAGTTTCAGGACCCCCGCAATCCCAGGGCCTCAGTTATTTTGCGACAGCGCCATCTAGTGGAGTGGTGGTGGTAATCCACAGCAACATGAAGGAGGTTAACGCTGTCTGCTAGCACGTTGGCCGTGAGGCTGATGTCCAGAGCTGTAGGGTTAACCGGTCGACATGCACATAATTAATAACTTAAATTTAGGCAGACACTCTGTGATGGTTGTGGTAAGGGTAATTGGCTTCGGTGGACTGTCAAGTGAAACATAGCCAGCTGGCAGTATCAAAGTAAACAAGGGTCCTGAAACTGCAGCCTCCGGTACTACAGCTACATACTATATACACAATATTTCCTAAAATTAATATAAGATTTTAGGAAATATTGACTCCACTCAAATGATTTCTTTGGAAATGGCAGCTTAGAGATGGGTTTAAAAATGATTTATAACAACAGGATGTAGAGAGAGCTTAACGACAAGGAACACTAACGAACCAGCGGTATCGATGACCCGGGCCAACAACCCCACTGAGGTTAAATAGCTGAGTTTCCCTGCCAGTCAGTCAGAACTGAAGAAGTCCTTTGGATCTCCAGACGTCTTCCAGTATCTTCAACCAAGTCCAGTTGCCCTTGACTTTAACCTTCGTTGGATAATAAGGCATGTAGTTTAAGCTAACTTTAGCATGCAGCCATAAAATAAGACATGTCGTTTAAAATAAGGCATGTAGTTTAAGCTAACATTAGCATGCAGCTATAAAATAAGGCATTTAGTTTAAGCTAACTTTAGCATGCAGCTATAAGATAAGGCATGTAGATTAAGCTAACTTTAGCATGCAGCTATAAAATAAGACATGCAGTTTAAGCTAACTTTAGCATGCAGCTATAAGATAAGGCGTGTAGTTTAAGCTAACTTTAGCATGCAGCTTTAAAATAAGGCATTTAGTTTAAGCTAACTTTAGCATGCAGCTATAAAATAAGGCATTTAGTTTAAGCTAACTTTAGCATGCAGCTTTAAAATAAGGCATTTAGTTTAAGCTAACTTTAGCATGCAGCTATAAAATAAGGCATGCAGTTTAAGCTAACTTTAGCATGCAGCTATAAGATAAGGCGTGTAGTTTAAGCTATCTTTAGCATGCAGCTATGAAATAAGGCATGTAGTTTAAGCTAACTTTAGCATGCAGCTATAAAATAAGGCATTTAGTTTAAGCTAACTTTAGCATGCAGCTATAAAATAAGGCATTTAGTTTAAGCCAACTTTAGCATGCAGCTATAAAATAAGGCATTTAGTTTAAGCTAACTTTAGCATGCAGCTATAAAATAAGGCATTTAGTTTAAGCCAACTTTAGCATGCAGCTATAAAATAAGGCATTTAGTTTAAGCTAACTTTAGCATGCAGCTATAAAATAAGGCATTTAGTTTAAGCTAACTTTAGCATGCAGCTATAAAATAAGGCATGTAGTTTAAGCTAACTTTAACATGCAGCTATGAAATAAGGCGTGTAGTTTAAGCTAACTATAGCATGCAGCTATTAAATAAGGCGTGCAGTTTAAGCTAACTTTAGCATGCAGCTATAAAATAAGGCGTGTAGTTTAAGCTAACTTTAGCATGCAGCTATAAAATAAGGCGTGTAGTTTAAGCTAACTTTAGCATGCAGCTATAAAATAAGGCATGTAGTTTAAAATAAGGCATGTAGTTTAAGCTAATGTTAGCATGCAGATATAAAATAAGGCAAGTAGTTTAAGCTAACATTTGCATGCAGATATAAAATAAGGCATGTCGTGTAAGCTAACATTAGCATGCAGATATAAAATAAAGCATGTAGTTTAAAATAAGGCATGTAGTTTAAAATAAGGCATGTAGTTTAAGCTAACATTAGCATGCAGCTATAAAATAAGGCATGTAGTTTAAGCTAACATTAGCATGCAGATATAAAATAAGGCATGTAGTTTAAGCTAATGTTAGCATGCAGCTATAAAATAAGGCATGTAGTTTAAGCTAACATTAGCATGCAGATATAAAATAAGGCATGTCGTGTAAGCTAACATTAGCACTTGGATTTTTAGTGCAGCTTGAATAATGTCTTAGGGTGTTTTCTCTCAACCTGGACATTAGAAATTGGTCCAAGAGATGGCTGCAGTGGCAGCGTGAAACAAGCTACAATGTAACATTAATATGCCGCTGCACACCTTCAGTTTCCATCCATAACGTGCTTGTTTTGCCACTGACACGCTCAGATAATTATTCTTAGTGTCTGACAACATTATGGAAAGGATCCCAGCTGAGGTCAAGCTTTTGTTAAAGAGTAAGATCCGTTTTGTTTTAACATGAAACATCCCTGAAATCGCCAAACCCACCAGACTCTATTCAAATTAACTGTCATTTTATCGTCATAAAATACACATTTAAAGTCGACAGGAACAAGATAAAACCTTCACAAACCATCTTAGTTGTCTAAGAAAATAAGAATGTACTGAAGTATAAAGGGTAGCTGTATTAGGAGTGCAAATTACAATGTGATGTCCAATCTCGCATTCATGAGGTATATATAACTTATAGCTCTAATAAAGGCCTATAATTGTCTTATAAGCAATAATTAATCAATTAATAGTTTATTAGGCTTTAATTAACACTTCTATTGTTGTTTATAAGCATCCTATAAGGTCTTATAAGTGTCTTATTAACTGTTAATTACTGCCTATTACAAGCACCTTAAAATAAAGTGTTACCTACGTCTCATTTACAGAAAATAAAGCAAAAACTTTCACATCCTGTGGAATTTACTGGTAAGGTAGGAAGTGGAACAGAGAGAAGTGAAAATCCAGAGCTGCGAGGAGACGGAGAGATTGAGGGAGGAGCTAAGCTGTTAGTGAACTATAGAAGAGAGAGGAACTTCCATATTCAGCAGAGTTCAATACACAAAGCAGAAACATTCCCTTTATTCAACATGCTGTCATTGGACTATTATGTACTTTCTCTACTGTTACTATCCATTCTAACAGGTATGTGAGATCCTGCTGAGAAAGTTTCATTACTAACTTTTCTGGATGGGATTCATTTGTTGAGTCTTTTACAACATGAAATAACAGAGTTATCTCTTCCTTCAGGTGTCAGCTGTGAAGAACTCACTGCAGTCAGGAATGAAGAGTTCACTTTAGAAGGCAGCTCTGTTACTCTGTCCTACACATACTCTAAACTGTCATCTAGTAATTATTTCTTCTGGTATCGACAATATCCAGGAAAACCACCCCAGTTCCTCATCTCACACTCTGCTTCAGGAAAAGTAGGAAATAATCAAAAACCTGGAATAAAGATTCAAGTGGAGCAAAAAGAGATAAATCTGCAGATCTCCTCTGCTGCAGTGACAGGAAACACAAAAACTCTGTACAAAAACCTTTGGAGCAAAGACAACAGAATACTCCACAACGTCCACTAGAGGGAGTAACACACTGTTAAACTTCAGTGTGTTGATGAAGTCTGGATTTATTTCAACTTGAACAAACTTATGTATTACTGTCAATATACTGTATGTACTGTTGTACTCCAGTATTGGAGAAAAGCATTTTCACAGTTTGAAAGAAGCATGTCTATAAACTGGTTGGCATCACAGACTCTCGTCTTTATAAAAGTATTTTCTCAGTTTTTCTCTCAGGCTGTGATTTCTTGTGGTGTACCACAGGGTTCAATCCTAGGTCCTCTCATTTTCTATCTACATGTTGCCTTCTGATCAAATTATTTTTAATACATAACCTCAGGTTCCATTTTTGGAGCAAAGACAACAGAATACTCCACAACGTCCACTAGAGGGAGTCACACTCTGTTAAACTTCAGTTTATCATACAGTCTGGATTCATTGCACTGATGATGAAAACTAGAAGAAAAATGAGGCATTGACAATAAAAGGAGTGTGTTTGTAGCTCTGACATACTGACAATAAGGAGAGTGATGTTATTTATGTAGATAAGATATTGTTTAAATTCCTGATGATCTTAACACACCGACATCTTGGTCTCCCTGAACTTCCTGTCGTGAGGTTTCCATCAGTTTTCCTCCATGTTAAGGCAGGACAGTATGGGGAGTCTTCACTGATGCTGCTGGATGTAAAACCCAGTGAGACTCTGTATGTGATACAGTACAGTGATACAACAGTTTGTAGCATCACTTTGTAAATTGCTGCTGTAAATCCACACCTTCAGAGATGTGGGGAGGTGATAACGCAGCACAGAAGTAGTGTCTTTAACTATGTTGAGTTTGGAAAATGCTGAACAAACAGATCATCAGCTGACAACTGGATTATGCTGCTGGACTAGTCTGAAGTTTCAGTGGCATCTTTTCTTCTTCTGTGGTCTGATTCTGATTGGCCACTAGATGACACTGTAGCTGCTGTTAATCCAAGCTGAGCCACATTATCAAGTAGGCGGTGCACTACTTCTGCACTGTGTTCAACCATTCTGTCAATAATAACTGCTGCTGTGAAGAGAACAATTCTCAGACTGAATGTTGAACATCAGCTAGTTTCTCCTGTTGATTTAAACCTTGTTGTAGAGATGGAACATTGGCTGGGGATTATTCTTGCTGCTCTTTTCTTTGGTAAGATAGAAAGCACAACATCTTTTTATTCTTTTCTAAAGATTTATGGAAACAGCTGAGCTGTTTGTGTCCACAGAGTAACACTGTACAGCTGCCATTTTCCACTGTCTTCTCCTCTCAGCCTCATGAACAATGTTAGTCTAATGGCTTCATTTGCTCTACTTTTTCCAGGACTAATAGCTGGAGACACAATCTCTCCTGAACGAGAGGAAGTCAGTGAAAGAGAAGGAGAATCTGTCACACTCACATGCAACTATCAGACAACAGCAAGTGGTGTACTCCTTTACTGGTACAGACATCATTCTGACCTTCAGGCACCTCAGTTTATACTCTGGAAAGGAGCAAAATCACAGAGTAATTATAAGTATATTCCTAATGAACGATATGAATCTGAAACATCAGCAACATCAACTACACTGACCATCAGAGATCTAACCCTGGCAGACACAGCTCTCTACTACTGTGCTCTACAAACACAGTGATACAAAGTGTAGAAGAGGCTGTACAAAAACCTGAACCCAGATATCTGACTACTCTTCAAAGAGGAGGGAAGTGGTATTCAAACCACAGCTTCATATCAAATGGATTCTGCTAATTCCTGTTTTATCAGAGTCACTGTGGTTCCAGCTGCTAATGAAACACTGGGGGAGGATTCACAGGAGCAGCAAATCCACATCAATTTACAGAAAACATTTGGGGCCAATCAGATTCCTCCCAGATGGTTCCACCTGATGGATAAGTATCTGCCTGTACTTCTCAGCATTGAAACTATTCATTCTGACCAAATCCCCAAACCTGTGTGTAGAAATGTAGTCCCAAAGTTGCAAAGAACCTCCACCAAGCTTCACTGTTGTCTTTTTCTTTGACCTTTAATTATTCAGAGAGCTTCACTGAGAGAAACCTCTCATTTGCAGGAAGGCCCTGATCACATTCACACCTGAAAGCTGCCCAGTACTGGTCTGCTGGCTACTTGGGGGTTTTGGGCTTTACTCAAGGGCACCTCCCGGTCACAAGTTTGCTTCTGTAACCTGAGGCCCTCCGCTGCCTCTGTCTGCAGACACTCATTCTTGTTCCGCTCTCCTGCCCTCTGCTGTGATTCTGTTTCAACTGGTGATCATTAGCAACGTTTGGTATAATTGTTTAATCATACACCTGACAATGTGTCTACAAAATCCCTGACTGCCTTGAAGAGCTGATTTTTAAGGCAAAGGGTGGTCACACCAAATTCCCCATCTCCTGTTCACTCACTTTGCATTTTGTTATATTAAATTAAAGATCAATATAATCTGTTAACATGTGAAGTTTTTGAAGCATTCTGCCGTTACAGCATTTCCACACCTGCCTAAAACGTTTGCACAGTACTGTATGTGCTGGGTCCATGTCCCTCATGTGTGTGCATGAGTATGTGGAACTTAATGGGGAGGACCAGGTGAGATCAGCGTTCACAAGCCCGCTGACCTGAAAACAGAAAGAACAGGACACAAGCCTGGGGGGTCCTGTGCTCAGGAGAGGGGGGTGGGAGGTGAACAGCAGTCTCATGTCGCCCCCCTTCTGGCTGTCAGGTCTGCTCTAATGAAGTACCGCTGGTGGGAAATGACTTTGTGAGTGCATGTGAGAGACACAATAACACTCCCCATAGACTAAACTCCCTGGGTATGAATTACAGCCCTAAATACATGCCCAACAATAATTGAGGAACCTTGCAGACAATATCAGAGATCTTACTCACAAATGTAGTATAGGAACATCTGGAGAATATTTCTGACCAAGTGGTCGGAGGAGAAAATCATTTTAGGATGAGTTATCATTTGAATATTAATTATAGACCCTCCATGAGGCTTTGAGAGCATATTTAACCAGATTCCTTCTTTACTGATGATTGTGCAAAAGAAGCAAAACCAACCCAAAGAAACCCAGCAGAGGAACAGAGGTTTATCTCTCTGGGCTTTAAAGCTAAAATATGTGTCGGTCTGGTGTTGGTGTTGGTAACATACAGTGACATGAGAGGAGGAATAGGTTGAGGGAGGAGCAACACTGTCAGAGAAGAGCAGCACAGAAAAGGACTCCTACTGTCAGATGCATTCGATATCTAAACCAGACAGAACACAGATACTGTCTGGAAGATGGAGTCACTGCATTACTGTGTGATTGTTCCTTTGTTTCTGACCATACTAAAAGGTAGGTTAAAGCAGGAAGAAGAAAAACCTTCAAGGGATCTGTTTCCTAGAAACCACTGGAACAGGCAGTCAGAGTTTGATACCGTCATTAACAACATTTATCTCTTCCTTCAGGTGCCGTTTACTGAACAGCAGCGCCACCAAGTGGACACTGACAACACAATCTAATGACAAGTTACTATATTACTCCTGTCAGCATTAAAACAGAAGGAAGTCCTTGTTTTACAAACACTGAAAAGATAAATACAAATTCCAGACTGATGATGATGATTTCATAATTCTACCAGGGTGAAAAGTGGTTAAAGAGACTTTGTTGTAACAGAAAGTTCACATGTTAAAGCTCCTCATTATGAGCTGCTCTGGATAAGAGCATCAGCTAAACAGCTGAGATGTAAATGTTGAGAGTTCCTCAACAGATGATGAAGAGGAAGGGCCAATGATGTGAAGGCCCAGATCCATCAGAGTATCAATGTTCTTCCTCTCTCTCCTCCCCTCTCACTGCAGACATGAACCACTGGCTGAGAAACATCCTGATTCTGACTCTCTGGCTAGGTAACTCTTTAAACCTACTGATTGTTCTCCTTTAATCAATCATCTTTATTGATCCATCTCTTCCTCTGCATGTTCTCTTCTTCCCCAGAGTGTAAAGGAGAAGACAGAGTGACCCAGCCAGCAGGAGATGTCATTGCTGCTGAAGGAGACACAGTTACACTTGGCTGTACTTTTGAGACGACTAACACAGGTCAATATATATTCTGGTACAAACAGGATGGAAACAACAGCCCCAAATTCATGTTGAGCCGCGTTCAACGGGATGAAGGGAAAACAGCAGACGACATCAAGGAGAGATTTTCATCCACACTGGATTCCACCTCAAGATCAGTTCCTCTGAAGATCCAGAAGCTTCAGCTGTCTGACTCTGCTGTGTACTACTGTGCTCTGCAGCCCACAGTGACAGGAAACACCAAAACTCTGTACAAAAACCTTTGGAGCAAAGACAACAGAATACTCCACAACGTCCACTAGAGGGAGTCACACACTGTTAAACTTCAGTGTGATGATGAAGTCTTAAATTACTTATATTCTACATGAATCAATGAAATATTTGTAATATCTTATAGGTATAAAACATTTTAACAACACTTAGCAGGAAGCCTTTCATTAGGAGGGGATGTCTCTGAATGATCTTCCTCGAGGGTTTTTCAATCATGATTTTTAAACCTATAGGCAAAGGGAACATACAGAGATAATATCTTTGTGTCACAGTAAGTTCAATTGGGCAACGAGGAACACGAGGGAGTGGACCAGACCCAGAACCAGAGGCATGGCAGGTTCAGTTTTATGGTTTTCAAAATAAAAGAGTACACTGACTTACAGCAAGCTGAGGCAGGCCAAGGTCCACACAGGCAGACACATAGCAAACACATCCAAAGGAAGCAGCAATAAACCAAATCTAAACGGTCTAATACATCAGGCCAAAAATCCAAAACACAGGAAAACACTGGGAAATGGCTAGAAAGCTTGACATATAGACAAAGACAAGGCAGGCGCACAGACTAAACACACAAGTGAGGGGAGATTAAGTAGACACAGGTGAAAGTAATTAGGACAGGGCAGCCAATCAAACGGGCGGGAAAACACGAGGGCAGGAAATAAAGTAAGACAAGACACAGGAGATACAACATAAAATAGAAAATAACAACATCAAAACCCAAAACCATGACACCATGTCAATAATATGGAGTCTTAAAACACATTTGTTGCAGTTGTTTAAGCTAACTTTAGCATGCAGCTCTAAAATAAGGCATGTCGTTTAAGGCATGTAGTTTAAGCTAACTTTAGCATGCAGCTCTAAAATAAGGTATGTAGTTTAAGCTAACATTAGCATGCAGCTATAAAATAAGGCATGTAGTTTAAAATAAGGCATGTAGTTTAAGCTAACGTTAGCATGCAGCCATAAAAAAGGCATGTAGTTTAAACTAACTTTAGCATGCAGCTATAAAATAAGGTATGTAGTTTAAAATAAGGCATGTAGATTAAAATAAGGCATGTAGTTTAAGCTAACATTAGCATGCAGCTAAAATAAGGTATGTAGTTTAAAATAAGGCATGTAGATTAAAATAAGGCATGTAGTTTAAGCTAACATTAGCATGCAGTTATAAAATAAGGTATGTAGTTTAAAATAAGGCATGTAGATTAAAATAAGGCATGTAGATTAAGCTAACATTAGCATGCAGCTATGAAATAAGGCATGTAGATTAAAATAAGGCATGCAGCTATAAAATAAGGTATGTAGTTTAAGCTAACATTAGCATGCAGTTATAAAATAAGGTATGTAGTTTAAAATAAGGCATGTAGATTAAAATAAGGCATGTAGATTAAGCTAACATTAGCATGCAGCTATGAAATAAGGCATGTAGATTAAAATAAGGCATGTAGTTTAAGCTAACATTAGCATGCAGTTATAAAATAAGCTATGTAGTTTAAAATAAGGCATGTAGATTAAAATAAGGCATGTAGATTAAGCTAACATTAGCATGCAGCTATAAAATAAGGCATGTAGTTTAAGCTAACATTAGCATGCAGCTATAAAATAAGGTATGTAGTTTAAAATAAGGCATGTAGATTAAAATAAGGCATGTAGTTTAAGCTAACATTAGCATGCAGCTATAAAATAAGGTATGTAGTTTAAAATAAGGCATGTAGATTAAAATAAGGCATGTAGTTTAAGCTAATGTTAGCATGCAGCTATGAAATAAGGCATGTAGATTAAAATAAGGCATGTAGTTTAAAATAAGGCATGTAGTTTAAAATAAGGTATGTAGTTTAAAATAAGGTATGTAGTTTAAGCTAACGTTAGCATGCAGCTATAAAATAAGGTATGTAGTTTAAGCTAACATTAGCATGCAGCTATAAAATAAGGCATGTAGTTTAAAATAAGGCATGTAGTTTAAGCTAACGTTAGCATGCAGCCATAAAAAAAGGCATGTCGTTTAAGCTAACTTTAGCATGCAGCTATAAAATAAGGTATGTAGTTTAAGCTAACATTAGCATGCAGCTATAAAATAAGGCATGTAGATTAAAATAAGGCATGTAGTTTAAGCTAACATTAGCATGCAGCTATGAAATAAGGCATGTAGATTAAAATAAGGTATGTAGTTTAAAATAAGGTATGTAGTTTAAAATAAGGCATGTAGTTTAAGCTAACATTAGCATGCAGCTATAAAATAAGGTATGTAGTTTAAAATAAGGCATGTAGATTAAAATAAGGCATGTAGTTTAAGCTAACATTAGCATGCAGTTATAAAATAAGGTATGTAGTTTAAAATAAGGCATGTAGATTAAAATAAGGCATGTAGATTAAGCTAACATTAGCATGCAGCTATAAAATAAGGCATGTAGTTTAAAATAAGGTATGTAGTTTAAGCTAACATTAGCATGCAGCTATAAAATAAGGCATGTAGTTTAAAATAAGGCATGTAGTTTAAGCTAATGTTAGCATGCAGCCATAAAAAAAGGCATGTAGTATAAGCTAACTTTAGCATGCAGCTATAAAATAAGGTATGTAGATTAAAATAAGGCATGTAGTTTAAGCTAACATTAGCATGCAGCTATAAAATAAGGCATGTAGTTTAAAATAAGGTATGTAGTTTAAGCTAACATTAGCATGCAGCTATAAAATAAGGCATGTAGTTTAAAATAAGGCATGTAGTTTAAGCTAATGTTAGCATGCAGCCATAAAAAAAGGCATGTAGTATAAGCTAACTTTAGCATGCAGCTATAAAATAAGGTATGTAGATTAAAATAAGGCATGTAGTTTAAGCTAACATTAGCATGCAGCTATAAAATAAGGTATGTAGATTAAAATAAGGCATGTAGTTTAAGCTAACATTAGCATGCAGCTATGAAATAAGGCATGTAGATTAAAATAAGGCATGTAGTTTAAAATAAGGTATGTAGTTCAAAATAAGGCATGTAGTTTAAGCTAACATTAGCATGCAGCTATAAAATAAGGCATGTAGTTTAAAATAAGGTATGTAGTTTAAGCTAACATTAGCATGCAGCTATAAAATAAGGCATGTTTAAAATAAGGCATGTAGTTTAAGCTAACGTTAGCATGCAGCCATAAAAAAGGCATGTAGTTTAAGCTAACTTTAGCATGCAGCTATGAAATAAGGCATGTAGATTAAAATAAGGCATGTAGTTTAAAATAAGGCATGTAGATTAAATAAGGCATGTAGTTTAAGCTAACATTAGCATGCAGCTATAAATAAGGTATGTAGTTTAAAATAAGGCATGTAGATTAAAATAAGGCATGTAGATTAAGCTAACATTAGCATGCAGCTATGAAATAAGGCATGTAGATTAAAATAAGGCATGCAGCTATAAAATAAGGCATGTAGATTAAAATAAGGCATGTAGATTAAAATAAGGCATGTAGATTAAGCTAACATTAGCATGCAGCTATGAAATAAAGCATGTAGATTAAAATAAGGCATGCAGCTATAAAATAAGGCATGTAGATTAAAATAAGGCATGTAGATTAAGCTAACATTAGCATGCAGCTATGAAATAAGGCATGTAGATTAAAATAAGGCATGCAGCTATAAAATAAGGTATGTAGATTAAAATAAGGCATGTAGTTTAAGCTAACATTAGCATGCAGCTATAAAATAAGGTATGTAGTTTAAAATAAGGCATGTAGATTAAAATAAGGCATGTAGTTTAAGCTAACATTAGCATGCAGCTATGAAATAAGGCATGTAGATTAAAATAAGGCATGTAGTTTAAAATAAGGTATGTAGTTCAAAATAAGGCATGTAGTTTAAGCTAACATTAGCATGCAGCTATAAAATAAGGCATGTAGTTTAAAATAAGGTATGTAGTTTAAGCTAACATTAGCATGCAGCTATAAAATAAGGCATGTAGTTTAAAATAAGGCATGTAGTTTAAGCTAACGTTAGCATGCAGCCATAAAAAAGGCATGTAGTTTAAGCTAACTTTAGCATGCAGCTATGAAATAAGGCATGTAGATTAAAATAAGGCATGTAGTTTAAAATAAGGCATGTAGATTAAAATAAGGCATGTAGTTTAAGCTAACATTAGCATGCAGCTATAAAATAAGGTATGTAGTTTAAAATAAGGTATGTAGTTTAAAATAAGGCATGTAGATTAAAATAAGGCATGTAGATTAAGCTAACATTAGCATGCAGCTATGAAATAAGGCATGTAGATTAAAATAAGGCATGCAGCTATAAAATAAGGTATGTAGTTTAAAATAAGGCATGTAGATTAAAATAAGGCATGTAGTTTAAGCTAACATTAGCATGCAGTTATAAAATAAGGTATGTAGTTTAAAATAAGGCATGTAGATTAAAATAAGGCATGTAGATTAAGCTAACTTTAGCATGCAGCTATAAAATAAGGCATGTCGTTTAAGGCATGTAGTTTAAGCTAACTTTAGCATGCAGCTCTAAAATAAGGTATGTAGTTTAAAATAAGGCATGTAGATTAAAATAAGGCATGTAGTTTAAGCTAACATTAGCATGCAGTTATAAAATAAGGTATGTAGTTTAAAATAAGGCATGTAGATTAAAATAAGGCATGTAGATTAAGCTAACATTAGCATGCAGCAATGAAATAAGGCATGTAGATTAAAATAAGGCATGCAGCTATAAAATAAGGTATGTAGTTTAAAATAAGGCATGTAGATTAAAATAAGGCATGTAGTTTAAGATAACATTAGCATGCAGCTATAAAATAAGGTATGTAGTTTAAGCTAACATTAGCATGCAGCTATAAAATAAGGCATGTAGTTTAAAATAAGGCATGTAGATTAAAATAAGGCATGTAGATTAAGCTAACATTAGCATGCAGCTATGAAATAAGGCATGTAGATTAAAATAAGGCATGCAGCTATAAAATAAGGTATGTAGTTTAAGCTAACATTAGCATGCAGCCATAAAAAAAGGCATGTAGTATAAAATAAGGCATGTAGTTTAAGCTAACGTTAGCATGCAGCCATAAAAAAAGGCATGTAGTATAAGCTAACTTTAGCATGCAGCTATAAAATAAGGTATGTAGTTAAAATAAGGCATGTAGATTAAAATAAGGCATGTAGTTTAAGCTAACATTAGCATGCAGCTATAAAATAAGGTATGTAGTTTAAAATAAGGCATGTAGATTAAAATAAGGCATGTAGATTAAGCTAACATTAGCATGCAGCTATGAAATAAGGCATGTAGATTAAAATAAGGCATGCAGCTATAAAATAAGGTATGTAGTTTAAAATAAGGCATGTAGATTAAAATAAGGCATGTAGTTTAAGCTAACATTAGCATGCAGTTATAAAATAAGGTATGTAGTTTAAAATAAGGCATGTAGATTAAAATAAGGCATGTAGATTAAGCTAACATTAGCATGCAGCTATAAAATAAGGCATGTAGTTTAAAATAAGGTATGTAGTTTAAGCTAACATTAGCATGCAGCTATAAAATAAGGCATGTAGTTTAAAATAAGGCATGTAGTTTAAGCTAACGTTAGCATGCAGCCATAAAAAAAGGCATGTAGTATAAGCTAACTTTAGCATGCAGCTATAAAATAAGGTATGTAGTTAAAATAAGGCATGTAGATTAAGCTAACTTTAGCATGCAGCTATGAAATAAGGCATGTAGATTAAAATAAGGCATGTAGTTTAAAATAAGGTATGTAGTTCAAAATAAGGCATGTAGATTAAAATAAGGCATGTAGTTTAAGCTAACATTAGCATGCAGCTATAAAATAAGGTATGTAGTTTAAAATAAGGTATGTAGTTTAAAATAAGGCATGTAGATTAAAATAAGGCATGTAGATTAAGCTAACATTAGCATGCAGTTATAAATAAGGTATGTAGTATAAATAAGGCATGTAGTTTAAGCTAACGTTAGCATGCAGCCATAAAAAAAGGCATGTAGTATAAGCTAACTTTAGCATGCAGCTATAAAATAAGGTATGTAGTTAAAATAAGGCATGTAGATTAAAATAAGGCATGTAGTTTAAGCTAACATTAGCATGCAGCTATAAAATAAGGTATGTAGTTTAAAATAAGGCATGTAGATTAAAATAAGGCATGTAGATTAAGCTAACATTAGCATGCAGCTATGAAATAAGGCATGTAGATTAAAATAAGGCATGCAGCTATAAAATAAGGTATGTAGTTTAAAATAAGGCATGTAGATTAAAATAAGGCATGTAGTTTAAGCTAACATTAGCATGCAGTTATAAAATAAGGTATGTAGTTTAAAATAAGGCATGTAGATTAAAATAAGGCATGTAGATTAAGCTAACATTAGCATGCAGCTATAAATAAGGCATGTAGTTTAAAATAAGGTATGTAGTTTAAGCTAACATTAGCATGCAGCTATAAAATAAGGCATGTAGTTTAAAATAAGGCATGTAGTTTAAGCTAACGTTAGCATGCAGCCATAAAAAAAGGCATGTAGTATAAGCTAACTTTAGCATGCAGCTATAAAATAAGGTATGTAGTTAAAATAAGGCATGTAGATTAAGCTAACTTTAGCATGCAGCTATGAAATAAGGCATGTAGATTAAAATAAGGCATGTAGTTTAAAATAAGGTATGTAGTTCAAAATAGGCATGTAGATTAAAATAAGGCATGTAGTTAAGCTAACATTAGCATGCAGCTATAAAATAAGGTATGTAGTTTAAAATAAGGCATGTAGATTAAAATAAGGCATGTAGATTAAGCTAACATTAGCATGCAGTTATAAAATAAGGTATGTAGTTTAAAATAAGGCATGTAGATTAAAATAAGGCATGTAGTTTAAGCTAACATTAGCATGCAGCTATAAAATAAGGTATGTAGTTTAAAATAAGGCATGTAGATTAAAATAAGGCATGTAGATTAAGCTAACATTAGCATGCAGCTATAAAATAAGGTATGTAGTTTAAAATAAGGCATGTAGATTAAAATAAGGCATGTAGATTAAGCTAACATTAGCATGCAGCTATGAAATAAGGCATGTAGATTAAAATAAGGCATGCAGCTATAAATAAGGTATGTAGTTTAAAATAAGGCATGTAGATTAAAATAAGGCATGTAGTTTAAGCTAACATTAGCATGCAGTTATAAAATAAGGTATGTAGTTTAAAATAAGGCATGTAGATTAAAATAAGGCATGCAGCTATAAAATAAGGTATGTAGTTTAAAATAAGGCATGTAGAAAATAAGGCATGTAGTTTAAGCTAACATTAGCATGCAGCTATAAAATAAGGTATGTAGTTTAAAATAAGGCATGTAGATTAAAATAAGGCATGTAGTTTAAGCTAACATTAGCATGCAGCTATAAATAAGGTATGTAGTTTAAAATAAGGCATGTAGATTAAAATAAGGCATGTAGATTAAGCTAACATTAGCATGCAGCTATGAAATAAGGCATGTAGATTAAATAAGGCATGCAGCTATAAAATAAGGTATGTAGTTTAAAATAAGGCATGTAGATTAAAATAAGGCATGTAGTTTAAGCTAACATTAGCATGCAGTTATAAAATAAGGTATGTAGTTTAAAATAAGGCATGTAGATTAAAATAAGGCATGTAGATTAAGCTAACATTAGCATGCAGCTATAAAATAAGGCATGTAGTTTAAAATAAGGTATGTAGTTTAAGCTAACATTAGCATGCAGCTATAAATAAGGCATGTAGTTTAAAATAAGGCATGTAGTTTAAGCTAACGTTAGCATGCAGCCATAAAAAAAGGCATGTAGTATAAGCTAACTTTAGCATGCAGCTATAAAATAAGGTATGTAGTTTAAAATAAGGCATGTAGATTAAAATAAGGCATGTAGTTTAAGCTAACATTAGCATGCAGCTATGAAATAAGGCATGTAGATTAAAATAAGGCATGCAGCTATAAAATAAGGTATGTAGTTTAAAATAAGGCATGTAGATTAAAATAAGGCATGTAGTTTAAGCTAACATTAGCATGCAGCTATGAAATAAGGCATGTAGATTAAAATAAGGCATGTAGTTTAAGCTAACATTAGCATGCAGCTATAAAATAAGGTATGTAGTTTAAAATAAGGCATGTAGATTAAAATAAGGCATGTAGATTAAGCTAACATTAGCATGCAGCTATGAAATAAGGCATGTAGATTAAAATAAGGCATGCAGCTATAAAATAGGTATGTAGTTTAAAATAAGGCATGTAGATTAAAATAAGGCATGTAGTTTAAGCTAACATTAGCATGCAGCTATAAAATAAGGTATGTAGTTTAAAATAAGGCATGTAGATTAAAATAAGGCATGTAGTTTAAGCTAACATTAGCATGCAGCTATAAAATAAGGTATGTAGTTTAAAATAAGGCATGTAGATTAAAATAAGGCATGTAGATTAAGCTAACATTAGCATGCAGCTATGAAATAAGGCATGTAGATTAAAATAAGGCATGCAGCTATAAAATAAGGTATGTAGTTTAAAATAAGGCATGTAGATTAAAATAAGGCATGTAGTTTAAGCTAACATTAGCATGCAGTTATAAATAAGGTATGTAGTTTAAAATAAGGCATGTAGTTTAAGCTAACATTAGCATGCAGCTATAAAATAAGGCATGTAGTTTAAAATAAGGCATGTAGTTTAAGCTAACGTTAGCATGCAGCCATAAAAAAGGCATGTAGTTTAAGCTAACTTTAGCATGCAGCTATGAAATAAGGCATGTAGATTAAAATAAGGCATGTAGTATAAAATAGGTATGTAGTTTAAAATAAGGCATGTAGTTTAAAATAAGGCATGTAGATTAAATAAGGCATGTAGTTTAAGCTAACATTAGCATGCAGCTATAAAATAAGGTATGTAGTTTAAAATAAGGCATGTAGATTAAAATAAGGCATGTAGATTAAGCTAACATTAGCATGCAGCTATGAAATAAGGCATGTAGATTAAAATAAGGAATGCAGCTATAAAATAAGGTATGTAGTTTAAAATAAGGCATGTAGATTAAAATAAGGCATGTAGTTTAAGCTAACATTAGCATGCAGTTATAAAATAAGGTATGTAGTTTAAAATAAGGCATGTAGATTAAAATAAGGCATGTAGATTAAGCTAACATTAGCATGCAGCTATAAAATAAGGCATGTAGTTTAAAATAAGGTATGTAGTTTAAGCTAACATTAGCATGCAGCTATAAAATAAGGCATGTAGTTTAAAATAAGGCATGTAGTTTAAGCTAACGTTAGCATGCAGCCATAAAAAAAGGCATGTAGTATAAGCTAACTTTAGCATGCAGCTATAAAATAAGGTATGTAGTTTAAAATAAGGCATGTAGATTAAAATAAGGCATGTAGTTTAAGCTAACATTAGCATGCAGTTTAAAATAAGGCATGTAGTTTAAAATAAGGCATGTAGATTCAAATAAGGCATGTAGATTAAGCTAACATTAGCATGCAGCTATAAAATAAGGCATGTAGTTTAAAATAAGGTATGTAGTTTAAGCTAACATTAGCATGCAGCTATAAAATAAGGCATGTAGTTTAAGCTAACTTTAGCATGCAGCTATAAAATAAGGTATGTAGTTTAAAATAAGGCATGTAGATTAAAATAAGGCATGTAGTTTAAGCTAACATTAGCATGCAGCTATGAAATAAGGCATGTAGATTAAAATAAGGCATGTAGTTTAAAATAAGGTATGTAGTTCAAAATAAGGCATGTAGTTTAAGCTAACATTAGCATGCAGCTATAAAATAAGGCATGTAGTTTAAAATAAGGTATGTAGTTTAAGCTAACATTAGCATGCAGCTATAAAATAAGGCATGTAGTTTAAAATAAGGCATGTAGTTTAAGCTAACGTTAGCATGCAGCCATAAAATAAGGCATGTAGTTTAAGCTAACATTAGCATGCAGCTATAAAATAAGGCATGTAGATTAAAATAAGGCATGCAGCTATAAAATAAGGTATGTAGTTTAAAATAAGGCATGTAGATTAAAATAAGGCATGTAGTTTAAGCTAACATTAGCATGCAGTTATAAAATAAGGTATGTAGTTTAAAATAAGGCATGTAGTTTAAGCTAACATTAGCATGCAGCTATAAAATAAGGCATGTAATTTAAAATAAGGCATGTAGTTTAAGCTAACGTTAGCATGCAGCCATAAAAAAGGCATGTAGTTTAAGCTAACATTAGCATGCAGCTATAAAATAAGGCATGTAGTTTAAAATAAGGCATGTAGATTAAAATAAGGCATGTAGATTAAGCTAACATTAGCATGCAGCTATGAAATAAGGCATGTAGATTAAAATAAGGCATGCAGCTATAAAATAAGGTATGTAGTTTAAGCTAACATTAGCATGCAGCTATAAAATAAGGCATGTAGTTTAAAATAAGGCATGTAGTTTAAGCTGACGTTAGCATGCAGCCATAAAAAAAGGCATGTAGTATAAGCTAACTAAAAAAAGGCATGTAGTTTAAACTAACTTTAGCATGCAGCTATAAAATAAGGTATGTAGTTTAAAATAAGGCATGTAGATTAAAATAAGGCATGTAGTTTAAGCTAACATTAGCATGCAGCTATAAAATAAGGTATGTAGTTTAAAATAAGGCATGTAAATTAAAATAAGGCATGTAGTTTAAGCTAACATTAGCATACAGTTATAAAATAAGGTATGTAGTTTAAAATAAGGCATGTAGATTAAAATAAGGCATAACATAAAGACGTATGACGTATTGACGTAGCGTGTGTGTGTGCGTTGGGTGCGAAAATTAAACATGGCAGCGCGCCGCTGCTAGAAAAAGATTAACTTATCCGTAACATCCTAATTCAAAAACCTGGATTTCAATTCGGACCTGGACCAACTGGAGGATTACATTGACCATCACTTCAACAGACTTTGTACAATGGGCCGATCACGCAAAGCCAAAAAACCACGCACTTCGGATTCTCCCTTATCAACCGATTCACCGTTATCACCAACATCACCAGCATCCACTCCTACCGAAACAAACTGCTGTTCCGACATACTTTTATCAATCAACGAGCGCTTATCTAACCTGGATTCTAGACTCTCACTAATCGAAGTACTGCACAAAGAATTTCAAAACATCCGCCATAGCCTGGAATACAGTCAACAACAAGTCGATTCGCTCACAGAAGAAAACAAATCACTGAAAAGCTCCGTGGACACACTCACTGCAAAACTTTCCACTGTAAACACTCAACTTACCTCCGTCATCGCTGAGAACAAAGCCATGCAAGAAACTATCCTGGATATACAGTCACGAAGTATGAGAGACAATCTAATCTTCTCCGGCATTCCCGAATCATCCACCGAAGACCCCGAAAAATCTGTTAAGGACTTCATGGTTAACCAGCTCAAACTTACACCAGAGACTGTAGAGCACATCACTTTCCATCGCGTTCACCGTTTAGGACAGAAACCCATCAACTCCACCCGTTCCCGGCCCATCATCGCCAAATTTGAACATTTCAAGCAAAAAGTACTGGTTCAGCGACAAGGACGGCAGCTCAAAGGGACTCATTACGGACTCAACGACCAATATCCACAAGAGATCATCCGCAGACGTAAGCTACTTTTCCCCATCCGTAAGACAATGATCAATCAAGGTAAAAAAGCAA
The DNA here is from genome assembly GCF_014851395.1 of Micropterus salmoides. Taxonomy (NCBI): domain Eukaryota; kingdom Metazoa; phylum Chordata; class Actinopteri; order Centrarchiformes; family Centrarchidae; genus Micropterus; species Micropterus salmoides. The sequence continues at coordinate 16,559 of NW_024042615.1, read as the reverse complement.
TCATCACAGTGGATAAATTATATATTGATGGACAATTGTTTAGAGACAAAGACACTACTCCCTGGCTTTACTAACTATTGAAACTAGCAATGTAACATTTCCAATCCGTTTATGCTCAATTTATATTCAATTCATAATCTTCATATTCTTTAATAAAACCAATTGCATCACGCACGCACATTGTATTCTAAATGCACCTAAATAGCCTTGCACACTGTTTATATGTTTGTTGCTGGTTTTAGGTATCTATGTTTTCCCTGTTTTATTTGTCACTTGGTATAATAGATTTACACACACACACACACACATACACACACATGCACACACACATCCATACACACAGACTTATATACTCACACAAGGTAAATATGAAATGTACATTATAGGTTCATGCAATTGAAATTCTTAACTTGGAATATTCGTGGAGTTGGTTCACAAACAAAAAAAAATAAAGTTTTAAATTACCTAAAAAATACACAAGCAGATATATGTCTAATACAGGAAACACACCTGTCGCAATATACACAAAACAGCTTAAAAACTACACATTTTAACCACTGTTTTTCCTCCCACTATAATTCAAAACAAAGAGGAGTATGCATCTTAATAAACAAAAAAATACAGTTTAACCACCATACAACCATTTCAGATCCTGAAGGCCGTTTTATCATTATTAACATTTCAATCAATAATAATCCAATTACAATTGGCAACATTTATGGACCAAACTCTGATGATTCCGCCTTCTTTGCAAATTTCTTTTCCTCTCTTTCAAACATTTCCAACGGTCCAATAATTATAGGGGGAGACTATAACACTGTAATCAATCCATCATTTGACAGGTCAAAACATACAGGAAAACCTTGGCAGTCCTCTAAAACAATAAAACAGTTCATGAGTGATTTTGGTCTTGGTGATGGTTGGAGGCTACAACACCCACTCGCCAGAGAATACACCTTTTATTCTAATGTCCACCAAACCTACTCCCGCCTTGATTTCTTTCTAACCAGTAATTCAATCCTACCTAATATCTTAGAAACTAAAATACATCCGATCATTATTAGTGACCACTCTCCAGTAACTCTCACATGGAATCCATCTGCAATACCAAAGCACCCCACCAGATGGCGTTTTAATACATCACTCTTGAAAGATCCAGAATTTGACAGCTATTTCAAGAGAGAGTGGACATCCTTCCTTGAAATAAATGACTCTCCAAAGTCGTCAGCATCACTGCTCTGGGAAACATGGAAAGTAGTTTTACGGGGTAAAATTATATCATATTCAGTACATAAAAAAAAAAAGGACAAAGAAAAAGAAGTCCAACTGGAAGAAAGAATAAAAGAATTAGAAATTTTACATGCTAATAATCAATCAGAAAGCATCTATATAGAAATTAGAGAGAAGAAAATTTTGCTTAATGAAATAATAAACAAAAGAAACCAGTTTCTGATTCACAGGCTCCGTCAAGAAACTTTTCACCATAGCAATAAATCCGGAAAATATTTAGCCAGTCAAATTAAAAGAAATAAAGAAAGAACAGCTATAACCTCCATCAGAAACTCGGCAGGGAAGCTAACCAATTCACCAGTTGAGATAAACAAGATATTTCAAGATTACTATATAAAATTATACTCATCGGATCTGGACCCAAACCAAGAAGACATAACCCAATTCCTCGATAACACTATTCTACCCAAACTCAACATGGAACAAGTAAACACACTAGAATTACCAATCACAGAAAAAGAACTTCACTCCGCATTGAAAAGCATGCAAAAAAATAAAGCACCAGGTCCAGATGGCTTCCCTGCTGAGTTCTACGAACATTTTTGGTCAACCGTATACCCACTATTCAGCAGAACAATAACAGAAATAAAACATAACGCAAAGTTCCCATCCCACATGAATACAGCACTTATATCACTCATTCCTAAACCTAACAAAGACCACACCTTCGCATCTAACTATCGCCCTATCTCACTTATAAATGTCGACATAAAAATGATTAGCAAAACACTAGCCCATAGAATTGAACAAATTATACCGTTTATAATCCATCCTGATCAGACCGGCTTTATAAAAGGTAGATATGCATCCAATAACACCCGCAGATTATTCAATCTAATGCATTACTCATCAGTACAAAAGAAAGATACTCTCATTGCCACATTAGACGCCGAAAAAGCTTTTGATAGGGTCAACTGGAAATTTCTATTCACCATGTTACAAAAATTCGGCTTTGGAGAGTCATTTATTAATTGGATCAAGATTTTATACACATCACCATCGGCCACAGTCACAACCAATGGACTAACATCACAAAGCTTCACACTGCACAGGGGGACGAGGCAGGGATGTCCACTCTCTCCATCCCTATTCACGATTTTTATTGAACCTTTAGCAGCAGCTATCCGCCAAAACCCAGCAATCAAAGGTATTGAAACACCACAACAAACACATAAAATCTCACTTTATGCAGATGATATCCTACTATATATACAAGAACCCCTAACATCCACTCAAGAAGTAATTAAAACAATCCAGTCCTTCTCAAAAATATCAGATTATGCAATAAACTGGAACAAATCTTTCATCCTCCCTCTACATAAAACCAAATGGGATGTGGCACCCCACCAAACACCTATACCTATATGTCATGATCACATCACTTACTTAGGCATTAAGATCTCCTCCAGACTGTCAGAGTTGGTAACACTCAACTTCACACCACTGCTAAAAAAAATAGAAGACGATTTGCTTCGATGGCTCAACCTTCCAATCTCCATAATCGGCAGGATAGCAGCAATAAAAATGACGATTTTACCGAAAATTAATTATCTATTCTCAATGATTCCAACCCACCCTACACTCACCTGGTTTAAATCACTAGACTCCATTATCACTCACTTCTACTGGAAAAATAAAACGCCAAGGATAAAACTCACTACACTACAAAAAAGTAAGGTTCAAGGAGGACTAGAAGCACCAAATTTCCAATATTACTCAATGGCTAACCAACTGCAATACATATACAAATGGATTCACCCCACCCAATCCGATATTATATGGCTAGATATAGAACAATCACTATGCAAAGAATTAAATATAGCTGACATACCGTTCCTCACCAAATCAATCAAACAACACACATGTTTTAATGCAGTAACTATAGCTTCCACTCTGACAGCCTGGTGGAAATTTCACCATATCACAAATTCTAAATTAGTTCCATCTAACTTCACACCACTGTGGAACAACCGTGACTTTATAAGCAATAAAAAAACATTGAATTTTCACACATGGGCAGAAAGGGGTATTACCCACATTAAGCACATTTTCAAATCTAACACATTTAGACCATTTCCGCAACTAGCCCAGGAGTATGGCATCGGGAGCAACGAATTCTTAAAATACCTACAAATCAAATCTTCTGTTCTGACAAAAATAAACATCAGAGACACAACTTTAGAACTTCCAGCGGCAATATCAGACTTGGTCAACATTTCCTCCCCAAAGAAACTTCTCTCTAAAATATACAAAATGATTTCAAACCAACTTCAGACCATATACTTACCAACAATAAAATGGGAAAACGATCTTTCAATAGCTCCTGATGCCAGCTTCTGGACCCAAATCTGTAAAAACATCCATCTCATGTCCAAAAATGCAAATCTTCAGTTAATACAATACAAAATACTTCATAGAACACATTACACGGGCAATAGATTAGCTAAAATGGGTTTCACATCAGAAGTTTGCACACATTGCAATCAAAATTCTACAGATACATACATCCATGCAACCTGGCACTGCACTCCAATCAAACACTTTTGGGAAGAGGTCACACAGTCACTATCCACTATAGTTGGCTGCCACATCCCAATGTCGCCTTCTCTTTGCTTGCTGGGAGACCTCACAATAATCACTGATAAAACTATAAACTCTAAAATACTCCTCATAGCTCTAACCATCGCCAAGAAAACTATCCTCATGAACTGGAAAACTAGAAATAAATTACACATTAACATTTGGAAAAATCTTATAACAGACTTCATTGCAATGGAATATGCATCTCCCCTTCATAATTACGCATCTAAAACTGACTCCTGCCGCCCAACACTTTCTGACCTCTTACAGCTGTGAACCCTTTCTCGGTTTTCAACTCCAACTCCTCCCACCTTCTTAATCAACCCACGAAAATTAATGCATTTAGTTGTTTGAACTTGTTCATGTCATCATTGTTATTACTATCTTTACTGTTATTGTTATCGTTGCTATTTTCACTTTTATTTTTTCATTGTTGTAATTGCTGATGTTGCTGTCTTTTGCTTTCACCATTGCGGTCACCACTGCCATCATCATTGTCATTTATTATTAATATCATTATTACCATTATTATTATAATCATCAATATTGCCGTTGTCAATGCTGTATTGGAATTAAGTGTCATTATCATCACTACTGCAATAATTCCCCCCTTATCTCTTCACGGGTTTTTAATGCACCACAACATAGAATAGGGAGAAAAAAAAAAAAAAAAAAAAAAAAAATGTATATATGGAAAACCACACAAACACCAAGGCAGGCAAGACAGGCGAGAAGTGGTTTCAATGGGACAGCATCTCTGTCCCAATTTGAGACACTATCGCACTGTACTCTCTCTTTTAATGCACCTTAGACATTACACATAACACACAAAAAAAAAAATAAAAAATGAAAAGATAGGGACTGAAGAGATGTGGGGGAAAGGTATCTTACATTATCTTATTTTATCATCTTTTATTTTATGCAGGATTGACAATGGCAATTGGTACATAGGAGGAAGGATGGAAATAAAAATCAACAAACACAATACTGGCAATATGGTGGTAGTGGGGCGGAGATGGTAATGAAAATGGTAATAAATAATAAATGGTAACTTTGTTTACGCATACACACACATACACATACACATACACATATATATACTCACACCTGTTCACATGTACACTTAGATCAAACACTTAAATCACTTTTATGTCACTTCTGGAATTATGGATTTACAAGATTGCTCACTACTGCACTATGTTGGTTTGTATATGTCTGACTGTTAAATAAAAAAAAAAAAAAAAAAAAAAAAAAAAAAGATTAAAATAAGGCATGTAGATTAAGCTAACATTAGCATGCAGCTATGAAATAAGGCATGTAGATTAAAATAAGGCATGCAGCTATAAAATAAGGTATGTAGTTTAAAATAAGGCATGTAGATTAAAATAAGGCATGTAGATTAAGCTAACATTAGCATGCAGTTATAAAATAAGGTATGTAGTTTAAAATAAGGCATGTAGATTAAAATAAGGCATGTAGTTTAAGCTAACATTAGCATGCAGCTATAAAATAAGGTATGTAGTTTAAAATAAGGCATGTAGATTAAAATAAGGCATGTAGATTAAGCTAACATTAGCATGCAGCTATAAATAAGGTATGTAGTTTAAAATAAGGCATGTAGATTAAAATAAGGCATGTAGATTAAGCTAACATTAGCATGCAGCTATGAAATAAGGCATGTAGATTAAATAAGGCATGCAGCTATAAAATAAGGTATGTAGTTTAAATAAGGCATGTAGATTAAAATAAGGCATGTAGTTTAAGCTAACATTAGCATGCAGTTATAAAATAAGGTATGTAGTTTAAAATAAGGCATGTAGATTAAAATAAGGCATGCAGCTATAAAATAAGGTATGTAGTTTAAAATAAGGCATGTAGATTAAAATAAGGCATGTAGTTTAAGCTAACATTAGCATGCAGCTATAAAATAAGGTATGTAGTTTAAAATAAGGCATGTAGATTAAAATAAGGCATGTAGTTTAAGCTAACATTAGCATGCAGCTATAAAATAAGGTATGTAGTTTAAAATAAGGCATGTAGATTAAAATAAGGCATGTAGATTAAGCTAACATTAGCATGCAGCTATGAAATAAGGCATGTAGATTAAAATAAGGCATGCAGCTATAAAATAAGGTATGTAGTTTAAAATAAGGCATGTAGATTAAAATAAGGCATGTAGTTTAAGCTAACATTAGCATGCAGTTATAAAATAAGGTATGTAGTTTAAAATAAGGCATGTAGATTAAAATAAGGCATGTAGATTAAGCTAACATTAGCATGCAGCTATAAATAAGGCATGTAGTTTAAAATAAGGTATGTAGTTTAAGCTAACATTAGCATGCAGCTATAAAATAAGGCATGTAGTTTAAAATAAGGCATGTAGTTTAAGCTAACGTTAGCATGCAGCCATAAAAAAAGGCATGTAGTATAAGCTAACTTTAGCATGCAGCTATAAAATAAGGTATGTAGTTTAAAATAAGGCATGTAGATTAAAATAAGGCATGTAGTTTAAGCTAACATTAGCATGCAGCTATGAAATAAGGCATGTAGATTAAAATAAGGCATGCAGCTATAAAATAAGGTATGTAGTTTAAAATAAGGCATGTAGATTAAAATAAGGCATGTAGTTTAAGCTAACATTAGCATGCAGCTATGAAATAAGGCATGTAGATTAAAATAAGGCATGTAGTTTAAGCTAACATTAGCATGCAGCTATAAATAAGGTATGTAGTTTAAAATAAAGCATGTAGATTAAAATAAGGCATGTAGATTAAGCTAACATTAGCATGCAGCTATGAAATAAGGCATGTAGATTAAAATAAGGCATGCAGCTATAAAATAAGGTATGTAGTTTAAAATAAGGCATGTAGATTAAAATAAGGCATGTAGTTTAAGCTAACATTAGCATGCAGCTATAAATAAGGTATGTAGTTTAAAATAAGGCATGTAGATTAAAATAAGGCATGTAGTTTAAGCTAACATTAGCATGCAGCTATAAAATAAGGTATGTAGTTTAAAATAAGGCATGTAGATTAAAATAAGGCATGTAGATTAAGCTAACATTAGCATGCAGCTATGAAATAAGGCATGTAGATTAAAATAAGGCATGCAGCTATAAATAAGGTATGTAGTTTAAAATAAGGCATGTAGATTAAAATAAGGCATGTAGTTTAAGCTAACATTAGCATGCAGTTATAAAATAAGATATGTAGTTTAAAATAAGGCATGTAGTTTAAGCTAACATTAGCATGCAGCTATAAAATAAGGCATGTAGTTTAAAATAAGGCATGTAGTTTAAGCTAACGTTAGCATGCAGCCATAAAAAAGGCATGTAGTTTAAGCTAACTTTAGCATGCAGCTATGAAATAAGGCATGTAGATTAAAATAAGGCATGTAGTATAAAATAAGGTATGTAGTTTAAAATAAGGCATGTAGTTTAAAATAAGGCATGTAGATTAAAATAAGGCATGTAGTTTAAGCTAACATTAGCATGCAGCTATAAAATAAGGTATGTAGTTTAAAATAAGGCATGTAGATTAAAATAAGGCATGTAGATTAAGCTAACATTAGCATGCAGCTATGAAATAAGGCATGTAGATTAAAATAAGGAATGCAGCTATAAAATAAGGTATGTAGTTTAAAATAAGGCATGTAGATTAAAATAAGGCATGTAGTTTAAGCTAACATTAGCATGCAGTTATAAAATAAGGTATGTAGTTTAAAATAAGGCATGTAGATTAAAATAAGGCATGTAGATTAAGCTAACATTAGCATGCAGCTATAAAATAAGGCATGTAGTTTAAATAAGGTATGTAGTTTAAGCTAACATTAGCATGCAGCTATAAAATAAGGCATGTAGTTTAAAATAAGGCATGTAGTTTAAGCTAACGTTAGCATGCAGCCATAAAAAAAGGCATGTAGTATAAGCTAACTTTAGCATGCAGCTATAAAATAAGGTATGTAGTTTAAAATAAGGCATGTAGATTAAAATAAGGCATGTAGTTTAAGCTAACATTAGCATGCAGCTATGAAATAAGGCATGTAGATTAAAATAAGGCATGCAGCTATAAAATAAGGTATGTAGTTTAAAATAAGGCATGTAGATTAAAATAAGGCATGTAGTTTAAGCTAACATTAGCATGCAGCTATGAAATAAGGCATGTAGATTAAAATAAGGCATGTAGTTTAAGCTAACATTAGCATGCAGCTATAAAATAAGGTATGTAGTTTAAAATAAGGCATGTAGATTAAAATAAGGCATGTAGATTAAGCTAACATTAGCATGCAGCTATGAAATAAGGCATGTAGATTAAAATAAGGCATGCAGCTATAAAATAAGGTATGTAGTTTAAAATAAGGCATGTAGATTAAAATAAGGCATGTAGTTTAAGCTAACATTAGCATGCAGCTATAAAATAAGGTATGTAGTTTAAAATAAGGCATGTAGATTAAAATAAGGCATGTAGTTTAAGCTAACATTAGCATGCAGCTATAAAATAAGGTATGTAGTTTAAAATAAGGCATGTAGATTAAAATAAGGCATGTAGATTAAGCTAACATTAGCATGCAGCTATGAAATAAGGCATGTAGATTAAAATAAGGCATGCAGCTATAAAATAAGGTATGTAGTTTAAAATAAGGCATGTAGATTAAAATAAGGCATGTAGTTTAAGCTAACATTAGCATGCAGTTATAAAATAAGATATGTAGTTTAAATAAGGCATGTAGTTTAAGCTAACATTAGCATGCAGCTATAAAATAAGGCATGTAGTTTAAAATAAGGCATGTAGTTTAAGCTAACGTTAGCATGCAGCCATAAAAAAGGCATGTAGTTTAAGCTAACTTTAGCATGCAGCTATGAAATAAGGCATGTAGATTAAAATAAGGCATGTAGTATAAAATAAGGTATGTAGTTTAAAATAAGGCATGTAGTTTAAAATAAGGCATGTAGATTAAAATAAGGCATGTAGTTTAAGCTAACATTAGCATGCAGCTATAAAATAAGGTATGTAGTTTAAAATAAGGCATGTAGATTAAAATAAGGCATGTAGATTAAGCTAACATTAGCATGCAGCTATGAAATAAGGCATGTAGATTAAAATAAGGAATGCAGCTATAAAATAAGGTATGTAGTTTAAAATAAGGCATGTAGATTAAATAAGGCATGTAGTTTAAGCTAACATTAGCATGCAGTTATAAATAAGGTATGTAGTTTAAAATAGGCATGTAGATTAAAATAAGGCATGTAGATTAAGCTAACATTAGCATGCAGCTATAAAATAAGGCATGTAGTTTAAAATAAGGTATGTAGTTTAAGCTAACATTAGCATGCAGCTATAAAATAAGGCATGTAGTTTAAAATAAGGCATGTAGTTTAAGCTAACGTTAGCATGCAGCCATAAAAAAAGGCATGTAGTATAAGCTAACTTTAGCATGCAGCTATAAAATAAGGTATGTAGTTTAAAATAAGGCATGTAGATTAAAATAAGGCATGTAGTTTAAGCTAACATTAGCATGCAGTTATAAAATAAGGCATGTAGTTTAAAATAAGGCATGTAGATTCAAATAAGGCATGTAGATTAAGCTAACATTAGCATGCAGCTATAAAATAAGGCATGTAGTTTAAAATAAGGTATGTAGTTTAAGCTAACATTAGCATGCAGCTATAAAATAAGGCATGTAGTATAAGCTAACTTTAGCATGCAGCTATAAAATAAGGTATGTAGTTTAAAATAAGGCATGTAGATTAAAATAAGGCATGTAGTTTAAGCTAACATTAGCATGCAGCTATGAAATAAGGCATGTAGATTAAATAAGGCATGTAGTTTAAAATAAGGTATGTAGTTCAAAATAAGGCATGTAGTTTAAGCTAACATTAGCATGCAGCTATAAAATAAGGCATGTAGTTTAAAATAAGGTATGTAGTTTAAGCTAACATTAGCATGCAGCTATAAAATAAGGCATGTAGTTTAAAATAAGGCATGTAGTTTAAGCTAACGTTAGCATGCAGCCATAAAATAAGGCATGTAGTTTAAGCTAACATTAGCATGCAGCTATAAAATAAGGCATGTAGATTAAAATAAGGCATGCAGCTATAAAATAAGGTATGTAGTTTAAAATAAGGCATGTAGATTAAAATAAGGCATGTAGTTTAAGCTAACATTAGCATGCAGTTATAAAATAAGGTATGTAGTTTAAAATAAGGCATGTAGTTTAAGCTAACATTAGCATGCAGCTATAAAATAAGGCATGTAGTTTAAAATAAGGCATGTAGTTTAAGCTAACGTTAGCATGCAGCCATAAAAAAGGCATGTAGTTTAAGCTAACATTAGCATGCAGCTATAAAATAAGGCATGTAGTTTAAAATAAGGCATGTAGATTAAAATAAGGCATGTAGATTAAAATAAGGCATGCAGCTATAAAATAAGGTATGTAGTTTAAGCTAACATTAGCATGCAGCTATAAAATAAGGCATGTAGTTTAAAATAAGGCATGTAGTTTAAGCTGACGTTAGCATGCAGCCATAAAAAAAGGCATGTAGTATAAGCTAACTAAAAAAAGGCATGTAGTTTAAACTAACTTTAGCATGCAGCTATAAAATAAGGTATGTAGTTTAAAATAAGGCATGTAGATTAAAATAAGGCATGTAGTTTAAGCTAACATTAGCATGCAGCTATAAAATAAGGTATGTAGTTTAAAATAAGGCATGTAAATTAAAATAAGGCATGTAGTTTAAGCTAACATTAGCATACAGTTATAAAATAAGGTATGTAGTTTAAATAAGGCATGTAGATTAAAATAAGGCATGTAGATTAAGCTAACATTAGCATGCAGCTATGAAATAAGGCATGTAGATTAAAATAAGGCATGCAGCTATAAAATAAGGTATGTAGTTTAAAATAAGGCATGTAGATTAAAATAAGGCATGTAGATTAAGCTAACATTAGCATGCAGCTATGAAATAAGGCATGTAGATTAAAATAAGGCATGCAGCTATAAAATAAGGCATGTAGTTTAAGCTAACATTAGCATGCAGCTATAAAATAAGGCATGTAGTTTAAAATAAGGCATGTAGATTAAAATAAGGCATGTAGTTTAAAATAAGGCATGTAGATTAAAATAAGGTATGTAGTTTAAAATAAGGCATGTAGATTAAAATAAGGCATGTAGTTTAAGCTAACATTAGCATGCAGCTATGAAATAAGGCATGTAGATTAAAATAAGGCATGTAGTTTAAGCTAACGTTAGCATGCAGCTATAAAATAAGGTATGTAGTTTAAGCTAACATTAGCATGCAGCTATAAAATAAGGCATGTAGTTTAAAATAAGACATGTAGTTTAAGCTAACGTTAGCATGCAGCCATAAAAAAAGGCATGTCGTTTAAGCTAACTTTAGCATGCAGCTATAAAATAAGGCATGTAGATTAAAATAAGGCATGTAGTTTAAGCTAACATTAGCATGCAGCTATGAAATAAGGCATGTAGATTAAAATAAGGTATGTAGTTTAAAATAAGGCATGTAGTTTAAGCTAACATTAGCATGCAGCTATAAAATAAGGCATGTAGTTTAAAATAAGGTATGTAGTTTAAGCTAACATTAGCATGCAGCTATAAAATAAGGCATGTAGTTCAAGCTAACTTTAGCATGCAGCTATAAAATAAGGTATGTAGTTTAAAATAAGGCATGTAGATTAAAATAAGGCATGTAGTTTAAAATAAGGCATGTAGATTAAAATAAGGCATGTAGATTAAGCTAACATTAGCATGCAGCTATGAAATAAGGCATGTAGATTAAAATAAGGCATGCAGCTATAAAATAAGGTATGTAGTTTAAAATAAGGCATGTAGATTAAAATAAGGCATGTAGATTAAAATAAGGCATGTAGATTAAGCTAACATTAGCATGCAGCTATAAAATAAGGCATGTAGTTTAAAATAAGGTATGTAGTTTAAGCTAACATTAGCATGCAGCTATAAAATAAGGCATGTAGTTTAAAATAAGGCATGTAGTTTAAGCTAACGTTAGCATGCAGCCATAAAAAAAGGCATGTAGTATAAGCTAACTTTAGCATGCAGCTATAAAATAAGGCATGTAGTTTAAAATAAGGTATGTAGTTTAAGCTAACATTAGCATGCAGCTATAAAATAAGGCATGTAGATTAAAATAAGGCATGTAGTTTAAGCTAACATTAGCATGCAGTTATAAAATAAGGCATGTAGTTTAAAATAAGGCATGTAGATTCAAATAAGGCATGTAGATTAAGCTAACATTAGCATGCAGCTATAAAATAAGGCATGTAGTTTAAAATAAGGTATGTAGTTTAAGCTAACATTAGCATGCAGCTATAAAATAAAGCATGTAGTATAAGCTAACATTAGCATGCAGCTATAAAATAAGGTATGTAGTTTAAAATAAGGCATGTAGATTAAAATAAGGCATGTAGTTTAAGCTAACATTAGCATGCAGCTATGAAATAAGGCATGTAGATTAAAATAAGGCATGTAGTTTAAAATAAGGTATGTAGTTCAAAATAAGGCATGTAGTTTAAGCTAACATTAGCATGCAGCTATAAAATAAGGCATGTAGTTTAAAATAAGGCATGTAGTTTAAGCTAACGTTAGCATGCAGCCATAAAAAAAGGCATGTAGTATAAGCTAACTTTAGCATGCAGCTATAAAATAAGGTATGTAGTTTAAAATAAGGCATGTAGATTAAAATAAGGCATGTAGTTTAAGCTAACATTAGCATGCAGTTATAAAATAAGGCATGTAGTTTAAAATAAGGCATGTAGATTCAAATAAGGCATGTAGATTAAGCTAACATTAGCATGCAGCTATAAATAAGGCATGTAGTTTAAAATAAGGTATGTAGTTTAAGCTAACATTAGCATGCAGCTATAAAATAAGGCATGTAGTATAAGCTAACATTAGCATGCAGCTATAAAATAAGGTATGTAGTTTAAAATAAGGCATGTAGATTAAAATAAGGCATGTAGATTAAGCTAACATTAGCATGCAGCTATAAAATAAGGCATGTCATTTAAGCTAACTTTAGCATGCAGCTATGAAATAAGGCATATAGTTTAAGCTAACATTAGCATGCAGCTATAAAATAAGGCATGTACTTTAAGCTAACTTTAGCATGCAGCTATAAAATAAGGCATGTAGTTTAAAATAAGGCATGTAGTTTAAGCTAACTTTAGCATGCAGCTATAAAATAAGGCATGTAGTTTAAGATAACTTTAGCATGCAGCTATAAAATAAGGCATGTAGTTTAAGCTAACTTTAGCATGCAGCTATAAAATAAGGCATGTAGTTTAAGATAACTTTAGCATGCAGCTATAAAATAAGGCATGTACTTTAAGCTAACTTTAGCATGCAGCTATAAAATAAGGCATGTAGTTTAAAATAAGGCATGTAGTTTAAGCTAACTTTAGCATGCAGCTATAAAATAAGGCATGTAGTTTAAGATAACTTTAGCATGCAGCTATAAAATAAGGCATGTAGTTTAAGCTAACTTTAGCATGCAGCTATAAAATAAGGCATGTAGTTTAAGATAACTTTAGCATGCAGCTATAAAATAAGGCATGTAGTTTAAGCTAACTTTAGCATGCAGCTATAAAATAAGACATGTAGTTTAAAAAAGGCATGTAGTTTAAGCTAACTTAAACTACATAAAATAAGGCATGTAGTTTAAAAAAGGCATGTAGTTTAAGCTAACTTAAACTACATAAAATAAGGCATGTAGTTTAAGCTAACTTTAGCATGCAGCTATAAAATAAGGCATGTAGTTTAAGATAACTTTAGCATGCAGCTATAAAATAAGGCATGTAGTTTAAGCTAACTTTAGCATGCAGCTATAAAACAAGGCATGTAGTTTAAGCTAACATTAGCATGCAGCTATAAAATAAGGCATGTAGTTTAAGCTAACATTAGCACGCAGATATAAAATAAGGCATGTAGTTTAAGCTAACATTAGCATGCAGCTATAAAATAAGGCATGTACTTTAAGCTAACTTTAGCATGCAGCTATAAAATAAGGCATGTAGTTTAAAATAAGGCATGTAGTTTAAGCTACTGTTAGCATGCAGCTATGAAATAAGGCGTGTAGTTTAAGCTAACTTTAGCATGCAGCTATAAAATAAGGCATGTAGTTTAAGCTACTGTTAGCATGCAGCTATAAAATAAGGCGTGTAGTTTAAGCTAACTTTAGCATGCAGCTATGAAATAAGGCATGTAGTTTAAGCTAACCTTAGCATGCAGCTATAAAATAAGGCATGTAGTTTAAGCTAACCTTAGCATGCAGCTATAAAATAAGGCATGTAGTTTAAGCTAATGTTAGTATGCAGCTATAAAATAAGGCATGTAGTTTAAGCTAATGTTAGCATGCAGCTATAAAATAAGGCATGTAGTTTAAGCTAACATTAGCACGCAGATATAAAATAAGGCATGTAGTTTAAGCTAACATTAGCATGCAGCTATAAAATAAGGCATGTAGTTTAAAATAAGGCATGTAGTTTAAAATAAGGCATGTAGTTTAAGCTAACATTAGCATGCAGCTATAAAATAAGGCATGTCGTGTAAGCTAACATTAGCATGCAGCTATAAAATAAGGCATGTCGTGTAAGCTAACTTTAGCACTTGGATTTTTAGAGCAGCTTGAATAATGTCTTAGGGTGTTTTCTCTCAACCTGGACATTGGAAATTGGTCCAATAGATGGCTGCAGTGGCAGCGTGAAACAAGCTACAATGTAACATTAATATGCCGCTGCACACCTTCAGTTTCCATCCATAACGTGCTTGTTTTGCCACTGACACGCTCAGATAATTATTCTTAGTGTCTGACAACATTATGGAAAGGATCCCAGCTGAGGTCAAGCTTTTGTTAAAGAGTAAGATCCGTTTGGTTTTAACATGAAACATCCCTGAAATCGCCAAACCCACCAGACTCTATTCAAATTAACTGTCATTTTATCGTCATAAAATACACATTTAAAGTCGACAGGAACAAGATAAAACCTTCACAAACCATCTTAGTTGTCTAAGAAAATAAGAAATGTACTGAAGTATAAAGGGTAGCTGTATTAGGAGTGCAAATTACAATGTGATGTCCAATCTCGCATTCATGAGGTATATATAACTTATAGCTCTAATAAAGGCCTATAATTGTCTTATAAGCAATAATTAATCAATTAATAGTTTATTAGGCTTTAATTAACACTTCTATTGTCTTATAAGCATCCTATAAGGTCTTATAAGTGTCTTATTAACTGTTAATGACTGCCTATTACAAGCACCTTAAAATAAAGTGTTACCTACGTCTCATTTACAGAAAATAAAGCAAAAACTTTCACATCCTGTAGAATTTACTGGTAAGGTAGGAAGTGGAACAGAGAGAAGTGAAAATCCAGAGCTGCGAGGAGACGGAGAGATTGAGGGAGGAGCTAAGCTGTTAGTGAACTATAGAAGAGAGAGGAACTTCCATATTCAGCAGAGTTCAATACACAAAGCAGAAACATTCCCTTTATTCAACATGCTGTCATTGGACTATTATGTACTTTCTCTACTGTTACTATCCATTCTAACAGGTATGTGAGATCCTGCTGAGAAAGTTTCATTACTAACTTTTCTGGATGGGATTCATTTGTTGAGTCTTTTACAACATGAAATAACAGAGTTATCTCTTCCTTCAGGTGTCAGCTGTGAAGAACTCACTGCAGTCAGGAATGAAGAGTTCACTTTAGAAGGCAGCTCTGTTACTCTGTCCTACACATACTCTAAAAAAGCTGATGGTCAAGATCGATTCTTCTGGTATCTACAGCATCCAGGAAAACCACCAGAGTTTCTCATCTTTCACTTGGGAACACAAAATGCAACAAGCTCTAGATGGTCTGTTAAAGTGAGTGATGATAAAACCCATCTGGATCTGCAGATCTCCTCTGCTGCAGTGACAGACTCTGCTGTGTACTACTGTGCTGTGAGGCCCACAGTGACAGGAAACACCAAAACTCTGTACAAAAACCTGACAGCTCCTCTGAAGATTTACTCACTGCAGCTCCTCCTTTTACTGAACAGCAGCGCCACCAAGTGGACACTGACAACACAATCTAATGACACATTACAATATTACTCCTGTTATTCATAAAACACAGTTAATCCAGATCATGGTGTTTAATTGAGGCAATTTCTGTACAGTAAGGCACTCCACAAGGAAGTCTTCTTCTACACAGAATGCTTTGGTATCACTGATGATGAGACAAACTAAAATGATTACAGACCCATGTTGATGAATTAACTATTCCAGGGTGAAAAGTGGTTAAAGAGACTTTGTTGTAACAGAAAGTTCACATGTTAAAGCTCCTCATTATGAGCTGCTCTGGATAAGAGCATCAGCTAAACAGCTGAGATGTAAATGTTGAGAGTTCCTCAACAGATGATGAAGAGGAAGGGCCAATGATGTGAAGGCCCAGATCCATCAGAGTATCAATGTTCTTCCTCTCTCTCCTCCCCTCTCACTGCAGACATGAACCACTGGCTGAGAAACATCCTGATTCTGACTCTCTGGCTAGGTAACTCTTTAAACCTACTGATTGTTCTCCTTTAATCAATCATCTTTATTGATCCATCTCTTCCTCTGCATGTTCTCTTCTTCCCCAGAGTGTAAAGGAGAAGACAGAGTGACCCAGCCA